>NW_026868094.1:137916-336702 GCF_020745735.1 Hemiscyllium ocellatum | reverse complement strand
GAGCAACATTTTTAAACCCCGCCCTTTCCAAATGGGAGCCTGCCGTTTAATTGTTCCCATCAATGTGCACAGCATCTCATCTCTACCGATGGTCTCCATCTGCCACGTATTTTCCCAGTAATTTCACTTGTCTCAGTCACTTTAGAGCTTTTTTTACATCTCCCTCACCCACCCACGTTCAGTGCTGTCAGCAGAGTTGGGAATATTGCATTTGAGCCCCTCAACCAAAGATATGATATGTATTGGGAATAACTGGGGCCCAAGCCACGATCCTTTCTATATCCTACTAGCTTTCCATTTTTCAAAAAAAAATATATTGTTTTCATTCTTTCTCAGTGGTTAGCGCTGCTGCCTCACAGCACCAGGGCCTCGGCTTTTGTTCTGGTGTTGGGTGACTGGCTGCGTAGAGTTCACATTCTCGCCATGTCTGTGTGGGTTTCCTCCCACAGTCCAAAGATGTGCAGGTTTAATGAATTAACCATTGATAAATCACCAATAGTGCTCAGGGATGTGTAGGTTTGGGCGTTCGTCAGGGTAAATACAGGCTGGTAGGGAAATTGGTCTGGGTGGGTTACTCTTCAGAGGGTCGAAGTGGACTTGCTGGTCCCCAGGGCTTGTATCCACACTGTAGGCATTCTACGAATTCTAAATCACTCAAGCAAGGTCCACCCCTTGCTGCCCACAGTTTTAAACCTTGAATCTATTATCCCAGGATGACAACCCGTTATACGAATTATAGGGGTAAGAAACATGTTTTTGGCTGTATTGCCCTCATCTGATGCATTGTCATTCATGCTTTAACAGTATTGATAATTATTGGGTTATGACAATACTTCTTAAATGTTGTCACTTTAGCTCAGAAAAACAGACTAATCAGGGTTCACCTTGCCTGAGAGAGTTCAATATCTCACAGTATTAACGCCGAGTCCTCAGCGTCCCAGGCAATAACATGGGATAAAAAAATATCTTAATTGATAGCTTTTATCTGGGCGATCTACTCCCCACAATCTGTGGGGTAGTTGCAATCTGGTTAGCTTGATAAAAAGTCGCTTATGGTGCCAAATAAAACAGATAAACCAGCCATAAAGTCTCTTAAACATCTGTCTGGGAAACATCAAAGGAAGCATTCACAAGGGGTATAGCAAATAAGGAAGGACATTCATTTAAGAACAGCTTTCCGACCTAGCTAGGATATATTGGATTTGCCTCCCATCTTTGAAGGTCTTGTTTAATTTTTTTAAACAAATCGACATAGTTCACGTTAAATAAATGATCAAAGACGGATTAAATGAATACACCGAAATCGGGTCCTTTCCCACCCTGCACCACCCCACGTGACCATTCAAAAGGAAACCAGGATTTGCCCTCAACATCAGGTATTTCCCCAATATCTCCCATAGGCACGGCCTCCAACTTTGTAAAATTAATCTTAAAGCCCGAAAAAGTGACAAGCGAATTAATGCATTGCATCACGTGAGCTACCGAAATTGTGGGATTTGACAAAAACATAAGACCATCTGCATACAACATAATCTTATGTTACTTCTATCCCACTTCTGGGGCAGGTATGTTGGGATAATATTCCTAATTGCGCAGGATGCCACCGAATCTAGGATTGTTGCAGGGATGGGGAAGAGATCAACCCTCGAGTGCAATTTCTGTGGGTTAAAGAAGAAAATAAAATCCCTACTTGTGAGGCAGATTTGCCTCCAGACATCCACCAGCCCTAGTTCTGCACACAAATCCATTAATTGCTTACATTATAACGAGGATGTTGGGGACCTTTGGATATTCTGTCCACAGTAGGGCCATAAGACAGTCGAAATTTCCTTCTACAATAATGTGCCACGATGCAAGATAACTTAATTTGGGAAAGGCATCTTCCAGGAGCTTGAGAGGGTGCACCGGGTGGCAATAAACAATCAAAATAATGTATTAATTCCCATAATTCAAGGCTTTGAGGATTACGATCCTACCATGGGTGTTTAATATAATCTAGTAATTTAAATGGAATATTCTTCCTATCCATTATGATTTTCCCCCACTCTTAGTATTAAAACATGAGAAATAAACCCGATCAAACCCTCCCTGCTGTAACGTCAAACGTTCCTTGTAATCAAGGTGCATCTCCTGCAACAGGACAACATTCACTCTCTCTTTTGTAAGACGATAAAGTACATTTTTCCTCTTGAATGGCAGATGGCTCCTCTTAATGTTCCAGGTACACCGTTTAAGCACATCATTATCCATAACATACTGGAGCAACATTTGAACTAGAGAGAATTTCATATCGAATTACACATCGCTATGCATTGATGACAAAAGACTCATCGAGCTTAAATCTGTACAAACTAAAACTACTGCAACTAACAAGCTCTCAAAACTTTCCAAAGCTAAAAACATTTTAAAAAATGAAACAAAATCCAAAGTACCAATGACACTTGATAGAGTTTTCTCAACTGCAACCCCCCCCCCAACCCCCCCCCCACCCAATGGGAACGCTTACATATCACAAAACTTTATCTTCTGCCCGCTTCCAATATGACATCCAGGGCAATTAATAACAATTATTAGGTGGGACACTTAGTCATCACAACTACATTTGTAACTCGCTCCAGCTTGAGCCACACCCCAGACACAAGAAAAGAAAGAGGAAAGAGAAAAAGTGTAGTAATAGTATGAAGAAGTTAAAAGTGAGTATTCTACCAATCCCCGACTATAATTTAACACTGGTTAATACTAGAAAAATCCAACAAAATTTCTTTAAGAGAGAAACATGATTATCTCAACATCCAGCTGACCTTAAAATGTCCACAAAGTTTTTGCTTTCTCTGGAGAGTCAGACAAGTTCATTGATCCATTCAAAGCAATACGAAGCACCGTTGGGAACCGTAAGGAATACTGAATCCTGAGTTCCATTACTCTTCTCTTGACGTCATCACAACATTTTCTTTTCTGAATCACCGCCACTGAAAAGTCCTGAAAAACCATAATCCTGGAGCTCTCATGAATTAAAGCCATCCGAATATACATTGAGCTTCCATCAGTCTTCCATCAGTTTTGAATTATATTCCTGGATGTTCTGGAGCCGTGTCATTTGTTACTACTGTCTACATTTTCCACAGATCGTACATTCGGGCCAATCCCCGATAATCCTCGACTCCATTGTTATTTATGAACCTTCTGTCTGTGCCTCAAAAATATTCAATATCTTCGCCTTTAATGATTTGTGGGGAAGAGAGTTACAAAGACCCACAACACTGAGAAAACAAAAACAAAACACAAGCTCTGAGTGTGAGATTATTTTTTCTTTGTCTCCTTATCTGAGGAAGGACATAATTATATTGGAAGTAGTTCGGAGATGTTTCACTTCACGTATTCCAGGAATGAGTACCTGATATTACGAAGGCTTTAACAGGTCACTGTTGGAAACACAGGTGATCTTATTGAAACATACAAGACCGAGAGGAGAGTGGATCAAATAGATACCTACTGGGTATAGTCCAAATTTGTTGTCATTTTTAAAGACTATCTTCAGTGTGGAAGCAGCATATCCCATCCGTTAAGTCCACACTGACCCTCCAAACAGCATTCCCCCCAGACCTGCCTGCCCTTCACTATCCATGTAACCCTTCATTTCCCATGACTAACCTACCCGTCCCTGGGCACTATGGGAAATTTAGCATGGCCAATCCACTGTATATCTTTGGACTGTGGGGGGAAATTGGAGCATTGTGAGGAAACCCCACACTGAGCGTCGCCCGAGTTTGGAATTGAACCCAGCTCCATGGTGATGGGATGTAACAGTGCTAATCACAGATCCACCATGCACACGCGTTAGTTCTATTAGTTAATTGTGGCTGACAAAATAAATCTACCTGACTTGTTCCTGCCACTGAACCTGACCCAGTCTGAGACCTTTATCATTGGCCATATCACCAACCTGGTTACATTTAAAATTTGTTGGGAGCAGTGGAGGAGTGGGACTAGAAAAAGAAACAGTGACTCCCTCTAATCTCAGTCAGAGCAGGAATTAGGAGAAATTCACCAAGTCGGATTTCATTCAAGCGGGAATTCTCTTTCCCAGAAGTTTGGGATGGCTGAATCTTTATATTATATTGAGCTTGGTTTCACCTGATTGCCACAGACAGGTGAATCAGGGATAATGGCGCATGGAGAGAGAAGTGTAGTTGGGACCACAATGAGATGAACTTATTTACTGGTAGAGTAGTGTCAAGGGCCGAATGGCCCACTCATATCCCTCAGCCCTGTGTTCTGATGTTCCATTCAGCCCTTCGGACCTGATACGGAGGGAAATATCGAGGCCACTCCGATGGTGAGGTGTAGTTATGGAAATGTACTTGGAAAATCCAGGCTGGGTCAGGAACCGACCCCCACACCCAATCCCTCTTTCCAGGCTTCCCCTCTCTGTAACTTCTGCTCCAGATGTTGGTCATGTTACAGACCCAGATTCGCTGGGAATACAGCCCCATAACCCACCCGGGGTGAACTCAAACAGATCATCTGCTCTCCCTGAGTGCAACATTGTATAACACAACTTCCAGGAAAAGACCCATTTACTTTCCAAAAGCATAACATGTGAAATTAATAAATAGGAACAAGAGTAGGCCATTCGGCCCATCAAGCTAACCCTGTCATTTAATAACAACATGGCTGATCTACTCCAGGGCTCAACTCCACTTTCTTGCCGACTCCTTGCATCCCTCCACACCTCTCTGGGTCAGGGAATTCCAGCCATTCACTACCTTCGGAGAGAAGACATCACTTGGCATCTCAGATTGAAATCGATACTCCTTATTCAGTACTTATATCCTCAAGTGCGACAATCTGCCCAGGAATTGAAACAACTTCTCAATATCTGCCTTCTCAAGCCCTTTCTGTGTCTTGTATATTTCGGCAGTATCACTCCTCATTCATTTAACCCCCAATGAATAATCACCTCACCATTATAGAGGTTCTCAATAACTCAACCTTTTTATCCCAGGAAGCTGCCTAATGTCCCAACCTAGTTACTTGCTGCATCAGCATGCTGACGTTATGTTTCATACACAGGAACCCTCCAATCCCTTTGTACTGCTCCTTGTTTGGGAGTCCTCTCCGTTAAAAAAAAAAAGCCTACCTTTTGATTCTCAGTTTCATCAACAAACTCGGATGTATATTACACACAACTCCTTCTTTCAGGCTGTCAGTATAGATTGTCAATAACTGATGCCATCGGATTCATAGCTGTGGTACTCCAGCAGATAAACATATATCATAAAGATCCATTAATCCTGACTCTCCGATTTCTATGTGTTAACCAATCACCATCGCATGTTAATACATCATCCGTCATCCTACGATCTTCTGGCTTGAGTAAGATCTTTTATTTGCGGAAAATTTTTGGAAAGCCTCTCGTCTACCAGATTCCCCCATATCAAATTCGCTTGTTACATTTTCAGGCATCTCCAGAAAAAGATTGCATGATCTTACAGGGCAAAATATAACTTCCCTTTCACGAAACCACACTGACTCTGTATGAAGCTTTCCTCAATGCCCATGCTGGCCAGGTTTTCCAAACTATACTAGCTCCATCTGCTTTCATTTGGCCCATATGCCTCTAAATGTTTCCCATTCATATGTGTGTCCAAATGAGTTTCAAATGTTGGAGCTGTACATGGATTTACCACTCTTCCTCTGGCAGCTCATTCCATTTCCACACCACCCTCTGTGTAAAAACATTGTCTCTGTGTCCCTTGTAAATGCTCCCCCTTTCAACTTAAGCCTATGCCTTCTATGGTTGAACTCTCCCATCCTGTGGAAAAACCCTTGGATATTCACCTGATCCATACCTCTCATGATTTCATAAACTTCTGGAATGTCAGCCCCACAACCTTCTACACTCCATCTGATACTAACTTCAAGAACATACATTTTAAGTTAAGTACTGCAAATTTGAAACTATATGAAACATGACAGTAAAACAGTACTCAGCCCAAACTTCATACTGTTATTTGTCTTTCTCCATATTAAATACTGATGCAGCATGAAATGCTTACAAGTGACAATAAGAGGTCAAGCACCTGAATTTATTTGTCTAAAGGGGTGATGATCTCGACAATGAAAAAGTATCTATGGCCAGATCTATATAAGACCATATCTTCAAAATGTCCCCTTCTGGCCTCCCTATGGCCTTGTGTGCTTGTGTCTTGCTTACCTTGCACTCAATAGAGAGAACTCCTTTCCCCCAGTTACACCTTAATTTAAACCCGCTTTACATACTCTTCATTTATCTTTTGTCACACTCTCTTTTCCCTGTCACCCATTCCCCATCTCTGGCACGGGTTTAAAACCACATTTTCTAATCATTTTCAGTACTGAAGAAGTCTCACACTAGACTTGAAACACTAACTCTGTTTCTCTGTCTCTGCAGATGCTGACAGACCTGCTGTGTTTATCCAGAAATGCATAGGGGCACAGAACAAATTTTCAGTTAAACAAATAACGATCGATACTGGACATAGAGTACCAAAATTGCTGGAGAAACAGGGAGCTTTGTAGAAGGTTCACTGGACCTGCAAGTTTATATCTGTATTCACTCCAGAAAATGCTGCAACAGCTTCAGCAATTTCTTCAGCAATTTCTGTTTTTGAACAATTTACAACGACATATGTTAAAGATGCCCAAACATTCTGTCCAACATGGGATAAGATTTATGAACATCTGGGTAGGAATAACGTGATCAGGGATAGCCAGCATGGTTTTGTGAAGGGCAGGTCGTGCCTCACAAACCTTGTTGAGTTCTCTGAGAAGGTGACTAAGGAAGTGGATGAGGGTAAAGCAGTAGATGTTGTGTATATGGATTTTAGTAAGGCGTTCGATAAGGTTCCCCATGGTAGGCTAATGCTAAAACTTCGGAGGTATGGCATTGAGGATACATTAGAGGTTTGGATTAGGAATTGGCTGGCTGGAAGGAGACAGAGGGTAGTAGTTGATGGATTATGTTCATCTTGGAGCGCAGTTACTAGCGGTGTACCACAAGGATCTGTTTTGGGACCATTGCTTTTTGTTATCTTTATAAATGATCTAGAGGAAGGACTTGAAAGCTGGGTAAGCAAGTTTGCGGATGACACAAAAGTCGGTGGAGTTGTGGATAGTGAGGAAGGAAGTGGTAGGTTACAGCGGGATATAGATAAGTTGCAGAGCTGGGCGGAAATGTGGCAAATGGAATTCAATGTAGCTAAGTGCGAAGTCGTTCACTTTGGTAGGAATAACAAGATGATGGATTACTGGGCTAATGGTAGGCTACTTGGTAGTGTGGATGAGCAGAGGGATCTTGGTCTATGTACACAGATCTCTGAAAGTTGCCACCCAGGTAAATAGTGCTGTGAGGAAGGCATATGGTGTACTGGGCTTTATTGGCAGAGGAATTGAGTTCCGGAGTCCTGAGGTCATGTTGCAGTTGTATAAGACTCTGGTGAGGCCTCATCTGGAGTATTGTGTGCAGTTTTGGTCGCCATACTATAGGAAGGATGTGGAAGCTTTAGAACGAGTGCAGAGGAGGTTTACCAGGATGTTGCCTGGAATGGTAGGAAAATCTTATGAGGAAAGGCTGAGGCACTTGGGGCTGTTCTCATTGGAGAAGAGAAGGTTTAGGGGAGATCTGATAGAAGTGTATAAGATGATTAGGGGTTTAGATAGGGTAGATACTAAGAACCTTTTACCGATGATGGAGTCAGGTGTTACTAGGGGACATAGCTTTAAATTAAGGGGTGGTAGGTATAGGACAGATGTTAGGGGTAGATTCTTCACACAGCGGGTTGTGAGTTCATGGAATGCCCTGCCCGTATCAGTGGTGAACTCTCCTTCTTTATGTTCATTTAAGCGGGCATTGGATAGGCATTTGGAAGTTATTGGGCTAGTATAGGTTAGGTAGGACTCGGTCGGCGCAACATCGAGGGCCGAAGGGCCTGTACTGCGCTGTATCCTTCTATGTTCTATGTTCTATGGAGCACCATACTCTGGGAACCGAATGATAACGCATAAGTTCCTTGACTCTGAAACTGCAGAAGGCTGGCATCACTGACACTGCGGAGTTCCGAATCATCGTCAGGGAGAAGAACAGAAGGAAACACATTCACTTCAAATACTGAAGATGGTATTACTGAAAGGAAAAGATTCAGATTAATACCTTAAATTGATTGAGTGAAAGTAACAAATTGGAGGCGTGACAACAAGGAAAGAATTTCAGCAGAATGAGAATATGAAAATGGAAGGGTTGCCGCACCAGAAACCAGAGTAGGTCAGTGAATACAGAGCTGTTGGGGGAATGTGTCTCGGTGTGAACTGGGGGATAGTCAGTGGAATTGAATTGTAGACATTGCAGCTTAAACTGGGTTATCATCTGATGCTGTAGATCACAGCAGCAGCAGAAGCAGAATTGTATTCAATGACAATCTGCAACCTTTCGCTCAAGATAATCTCTCAGTACACTATCACCATCAAGCAGATCTATGGTTCAGTGCCGAGTGTGGGTGAACATGCTAGGGTCAGTACCATGTGTACCTTTACCTGAAGACAACCCATCAAAGCTACCACAATTGACTGGTTGCATTCGAAACAGCAGAACTAACATCTGGTACAGAGGCAGAAATGATCCCACGACTAACAAATCTGATCTAAGCTCTGTCATCCTGCCAAATATAAGCATAAATGTCGATGGACCATTAAACAAGTTACTGGAGGAGAGGACTCCATAAATATCCCCATCCTAAATAATGGAACCGTTCTGTACATCAGTGTAAAAATCAATTATGTGGTGTCTGCACTATCCTCAGCCAGACATGTTGAGTCGATGATCCACCTCACCCTGTCATGATGCCCACAGAATCACAACTAATTCGATTCGTTGCGCGTGACATCAAGAAACAGCTGAACACAGTAGATACGACAAAGGCAATGGGCCCTGACCCCATTCCTGCAATAGGACTGAAGAGTTGTGCTACACAACAAGCCGTGTCCCTGGGGAAGCTGTTTCATTCCAGCTCCAACTCTGACATCTCCCTGGCAAAGTGGAAAATTACTCAGCTATGTCCAGTTCCCTAAGAGGGGAATAAATACAATCAGACCAATTATCACCCCATCAGTCCCATCACGACAGTCAAAATTGGTTGGAGTTCTTTTCTTAACAGAGTTGTCAAGCAGCTCAGTGTGGTTTCCAATAGGTCCCCATGCGGAGAAAGTGCTGTTGTGGAATTGTCATTGGATTATTAATACAGACCAGGCTAATGCTTGAGCAGCTGGTGGCAGCTGGTGGAATAATAAAAACAAGTATTAACATATCGAGCTGTAAAAGCTGGTGTCAGTAACAGTGATCTTGTGTCCAATGTTGATTGGAAACATCTATCTCCTTCCCAATATACTTTCAGGAAGTGAGTCTCCCGTGCTTTCCTGGTCTGGCCTAAAAGTGACTCAAGACACACAGACATGTGATAAACTCTTCAATGGTCTCTGAAACAGCCAAGCAAGACACTCAATTGTATCAACTGGTCTGAGCTCTTAAAGGATATACCTGATGAGAACAGCCGGCCCCAACCTTGGTGTCAGAAAAGGGTATGGGAAACATAGTCCTGTTGACCCTGCAGAGACCTCCACCCTAACATCTGATGGTTTGTGACAACATTTACAGAGCTTTCCCACAGACTGCACAGTAACATAGGGAAATGAGTACTTCACACAACACATTGAGCTTTCCCTGTGCTAGTTAATGGCTAAACATCTCCTTCATGCAGTTTTACCCATACAATATTCGTATGCCTTAATATGGTTAAACATTGTGAAATATAAAATGAGAACTGCTGGAGTCCCTTCAGCACAACAATTTTGCTCCTCCATTCAATATACAGGCAGTTCTCAGATAACGCGTGTTGATTAAATATAATTTGGCCGCAATGTGATTCATGAACCTTTATCCATGAAGTGAACTCTCATTCACTGTGACGCGATTCCTTGCCAGGAACCAGCTGAACAGCAAAACCCAGCCTCAGGATCCTCTGTCTGCAAAATGTACAATCAATGTGTTCAGCTAAAACAGGAATACAATCCGCTTTGGAAGCCTTGAAACTGAGCCTGAAACCGGGAATTGTAGTCTACATTTAGAAAGAACTTTATTTCAAACAGTGGGAGAATCTTGAGGAGAACTGAAATTTCCCCATCGGCATCACGTGGTCAGTCAACCACATGCGCTTTCTGGAGAAGAGTGTGGTGAAAGGTACACTGCTGTAGTCAGTGACTGTAGTTTGAAAGTGTTACATTTAGAGGACAGTTTCATGACAATAAGTGATTTAAAGATGTATTTTAGACTGTGCTAGTGTGTGTTAGACTAAAATTAATTTTTGCCTTTACTGATATTTTGGGGGTTCGTCCCTTGCCCTCTTTTTCTCATAGACCCCATTATTAATATTGCGCGATTTTCTACAAAACGGTGTTGCAAAGGAACACAGCTGCTGCGCCATTGGAGAAAAACCTGGACTGATAGCTGATCTATCTTCACACGATACTCCTGCTCTCTCCCTACCCCTCAAATTTCCAGAAATCCTTATTTATATTCAGCGCCTTGATTTCCACAGCCTGATCTGGGAAAGAGTACCCCTGGTTCGCCAGTCTCTGAGTGCAGACATTTATTCTCATCTCAATGCAAAGTGGCCTGTCTGTACCTAACACTGTGGTCCTTTGTTTTAGACGTCCACGCCAGGGAATTACCATCTCTGCTTCCAATCTGTCTTGCCCTGTCAGAGTTTTATATATTTCACTGTGATCACCACTCATTTTCCTAAACGGCATAGAATACAAGCCCAGTCGCCCCAAACTCCGCTCCAACAACAAACCTGTCATCCCAGAGATCAGTCTGGTCATCCTTCACAGCTCTCCCTCAATGTCATGTTTGTCCTTTATTGGGTAAGGAAACCAAAGCTGCGCACAATACAGTACAATGTTCGAGATGCGGTCTCACTAAAGCCCTGTACAGCTGCACTTACTCTTACTCCTGTACTCAATGCCCCTAAAATGAAGGTGAATACACCATTTATCTTCCTACCTGCTTTCTGCTCCTGCAATATTGCATTCAGTGACTGGTGTACAGGGAGATCCAGATTCACTTCAATGTCACAGTTCCCCACTTGCTGGGTCTATATACACTGGTCAGCGTGCCAATGCCATTCCCAGTATTGACTTCTGGTTTTGGAACTCATTGCCCTACATGTACCGAAAGGGCTGCACAGAAATAAACAAAAATGCAGCTTAAGTTCCTTCATAGAGCAACATTTTTCAACCACGCCCTTTTTCAAATGAGAGGCTGCGATTTTATTATTCCAATCAATGTGCACAACATCTCATCTCTCCCATTGGTCTCCACCTGCCACGTATTTTCCCAGTAATTTCACTTGTCTCGGTCACTTTGGAGCTTTTTTACATCCCCCTCACCCACTCACATGCTGTCATCGTTCAGTGCTGTCAGCAGAGTTGGGGATATTGCATTTGAGCCCCTCAACCAAATATATGGTGTGTTTTGGGAATAGCTGGGGCCAAAGCCACGATCCTTGCTATATCCTACTAGTCTTCCATTTATAAAAAATATTGTTTTATTCCTACTCAGTGTTTCCAGCCAGCTCTCCCATTCTAAAACCATGACCATATATTAGCCTCAATCCCACAGGATTCGAATTCGCACAATAGGCTTGGGGCTTTATCAAAACACTTTCTGAAATTCGACTCGTATTGCATTGAAAGCTTCTCCATAATTTTGCTAAAAGCCACTTTCTCAAATATGACTCCCATTTCCTAAATCTCTGTTGACATTGTCGATGCCCATTAATGTCAGTCCAATACTTTCTTTAGACCGGTTAGTTGCTAATTTCATTATATTCCCTTTTTCTCGCCAGACTAAAGATCCCTAGTATTGCTAAGAAGTTTTCTTTTTTGTTTTGTTTTCCTCTGTGGTGGCAGACCTGAAGCATTTTGTCCATAGTTCTGCTATTTCCCGGTCCTCAATTATCTGGTATCAAACAGTAAGAAAACTGCACATTTCTTTCTCTTAATTTTGCCATTGACATATTTTCAGAAAATATTACAAGTTCTGTCTTAAAAACTTTGTTAAGAGATTCTTCAGAAACCTATCAATTCCTATTTTAAGGTACTCAGTGATTGACCTTCTACAGCCATACAATCACAGCAGCAAAGATGCTTTATCATCAGAAATACAGCACGGTCTAAATGAGGCCCATTTGCCAACACAATACCCATAACCACACTCGCATCAGATGACTGCCTACAATGGGAAGGTTTGCTCAATCTGCGTGTGTGTGTGTGTTCATCAGAGACTGAGGGAGAGAGTGTGCACGTGCCCGATTGGCGTGGTTGAATGTGAAACATTGTTTGAGAAGGAACGCACATGGAGGAAACTATTTTAAATACGAACCACTGACAGGCTTTTATTTAATCGACAGAGAGAGAATGAGAGAATTTTCATGGACAGAAGAGATAAAGTGTTTGAAAATGCTAAAATAAAAGCATTGCCATAAAAATAGCAATATATATCCGGGTGCACATGAATGACAGTTGGATGGGAGGTTGGTGTGTGTTCGAATCAGATTTGCTTCAACAGGTTTGAAGTCGGGAGCGTCAGCAGCAGATTATTAACTTCATTAAGGCTGTATTTTATAACTCAAAGTTCAAACAGGCGATGAAATAAGCCAATGAGATACATTGTGGAGTGGTGAGTATTTCAAGTTAGAAATGGACAGGGCATGGTGTCAGGAATCAGCTCATGGTCAAATGGATCTCCCACAGTTTTGACTCGCCTGCTTCAGCCGCAGACATTAGTCAGGGATGGGTTGGAAACACTGGAATGAAGTGGAGTTTGTAACCAGAAGAGTAGGCAGTGACCTACATGCTCTTAATATTTAAATAACAAAGACAAAGATACAGTATCTTGCGGTTATCTGCTGAAACTGAGTAGGTCAACACAGAGACCCATGAGTAACATTGCCAGAGCAGAGGGAGGCAGTAATTGAACACCTTCATTGATATAGTTAGTAGTGGTCTGTAGAGTGAATATCTGGATTCAGAGTTTCAACAGGAACAATAATAGCGGATAGAAGTGTAGACTATATGAAAGAACAGTAACACAGTCATAACTAGTTTATAGAAAAAAATGAACAGTGACACTTACTAGGAACACCAATGACAGCCAGGAAGGGATAATAAAAATATTGAATAATGAGAAGAGCGTAATAGATCTTCGAGGATAATGGCCACCAATAATATGTAGAAAGACACCAAACATAATAGGATAAACTCCTGTCTATTGTTGGAATATTCCAGTCTAATTTTCTCAGATTATGATCCATTGTTGGCACATTCCGGTGTAATGTTCTCAGATTATGATCCATTGTTGGAACATTCCAGTGTAATGTTCTCAGATTCTGATCTCTCCTCCCCCTCTCTCTGGATCTGCTGATCCCTGTCAGTGCTGTCGGTGATGGTCCCGCTTATGTTATGGAATAACACATTGAACGGCGCCCAATTATATTTAAAAGATGGAAACTCTCCACTGGGATAATTAGTATCCATCGAGACTGGCATTAATCACAGTCAATGAACAAATAGGATCAGTTATCCTGTTCCATACATCACTTTTCATATCACGATAAAAGGGAACATTTACTGGTTTTGGATAGAATGGATGAGGGTTGCTGAGAGATGGACCATAAATCTTACAATTTTTATTGATTTTTCCTTGCGTACGAGATTATTAACAGAACACTGCATGGGTCTATATGTGTTCCACTCTGTTTATGAAAGAAAACAGTTATAAAATAACAGATGGGCTACATTAAAAAAAACGTCGGATGGGTAAGTTTCTAGATGCCTGAACGTACAGTATGATACTTACTGACCAGCGTGAGGCTATGCCACGTTTTAATGCCCTGTTTTCAAATCCTTTCATAACTTGAGACAGAGCACTGAGACTGCTGCTCAGCAACAGGCCGAAGCAATTCTGTCCCTATGGACCTCTTACAGAGAGATAAGAGAAGGCCATTCAGCCAAGATTAGCCTGTTGCTACTTGAAAAGGTGGAACTCTGGAATATTAGCACACTTTGCCAAAAAATCATTCAAAATAAAAGGATTTGTCGCTGCAGCTGTATGAGGTGTCACTGAGAGGGCACCTGGAGTTCATTGTTTCTGTAACTGAGAAGGGATGGATCTCCATCAGATACAGTTTATTGGTTTCTCGTAATCCAGGGGTTGATGTGTCATTTCATGTCTTGTGGCTATTATACAGGGACAGGAGGATCCCATGCAGTCTCTCGAGCCTGTTACAGAGGAGCAGGAAGTGTTTATTTAACATTTCAAGTCTGTTACGCATAAATATTACGTTTAAACTAGTTATGGAATAGGAAAGACCTGATGTAAACAATAAGGTTCTAACTTTGAACAAGGATAATTTTGAAAGTGTTAGTTGAGCCCTGTGAAAGGCTAATAGGAATACTCGATTTGCAGGTAAAGTGATGGTTGGTAAATGCAAGGCCATCAAAACTTGGTTTCAGAGAGTCCAGAGCCAACGTGTTCCCATTAGTGAGATGGGCAAGGCTGGTGAGTGCAGAGAGTGCTGGATGGGTAGACATATTGATGCGCTGATCAAGGTAAGAAAGGAGGCATATGTCAGGTAAACAGAACTGAAATCAAGTGGATGCCCAGAGGATAAGGGCAGTAAGTGTATAGTCAATGGGGAAATCGGGCTAGAAAAATGTGAATACGAGTTGGCTTTAGAAATAAGGTTAACGAGGTATTGAAGAAATTCTACAAATCCTTTCATGGCAAAAGATTAACTAGGGAGGAATAGGCTACCTTAAAGATCAGTAAGGCTACCTATGTGTGGAACCACAAGAGATGGGAGGGATATGAAACGAGTATTTCTCCCGAGTATTTAATGTGGAGGGAGTTACAAGAGCGAGAGAATGAGGAAATGTTTGGTGATATCTTGAAAAGCTTCTATATTACAAGGATGTGTTGGACATTTTAAAACACATAAAGGTGAACAAATCCTTGGGACCTGATCAGTTGTATCTCAGACATTTGTGGGAAGCTGGGAAAGAGGTTTCTCAGCATTTTGCTGATATATTTATAGAACATAGAACATAGAACATAGAAGGATACAGCGCAGTACAGGCCCTTCGGCCCTCGATGTTGCGCCGACCGAGTCCTACCTAACCTATACTAGCCCAATAACTTCCAAATGCCTATCCAATGCCCGCTTAAATGAACATAAAGAAGGAGAGTTCACCACTGATACGGGCAGGGCATTCCATGAACTCACAACCCGCTGTGTGAAGAATCTACCCCTAACATCTGTCCTATACCTACCACCCCTTAATTTAAAGCTATGTCCCCTAGTAACACCTGACTCCATTATCGGTAAAAGGTTCTTAGTATCTACCCTATCTAAACCCCTAATCATCTTATACACTTCTATCAGATCTCCCCTAAACCTTCTCTTCTCCAATGAGAACAGCCCCAAGTGCCTCAGCCTTTCCTCATACGATCTTCCTACCATTCCAGGCAACATCCTGGTAAACCTCCTCTGCACTCGTTCTAAAGCTTCCACATCCTTCCTATAGTATGGCGACCAAAACTGCACACAATACTCCAGATGAGGCCTCACCAGAGTCTTATACAACTGCAACATGACCTCAGGACTCCGGAACTCAATTCCTCTGCCAATAAAGCCCAGTACACCATATGCCTTCCTCACAGCACTATTTACCTGGGTGGCAACTTTCAGAGATCTGTGTACATAGACACCAAGATCCCTCTGCTCATCCACACTACCAAGTAGCCTACCATTAGCCCAGTAATCCATCATCTTGTTATTCCTACCAAAGTGAACGACTTCGCACTTAGCTACATTGAATTCCATTTGCCACATTTCCGCCCAGCTCTGCAACTTATCTATATCCCGCTGTAACCTACCACTTCCTTCCTCACTATCCACAACTCCACCGACTTTTGTGTCATCCGCAAACTTGCTTACCCAGCTTTCAAGTCCTTCCTCTCGATCATTTATAAAGATAACAAAAAGCAATGGTCCCAAAACAGATCCTTGTGGTACACCGCTAGTAACTGCGCTCCAAGATGAACATAATCCATCAACTACTACCCTCTGTCTCCTTCCAGCCAGCCAATTCCTAATCCAAACCTCTAATGTATCCTCAATGCCATACCTCCGAAGTTTTAGCATTAGCCTACCATGGGGAACCTTATCGAACGCCTTACTAAAATCCATATACACAACATCTACTGCTTTACCCTCATCCACTTCCTTAGTCACCTTCTCAAAGAACTCAATAAGGTTTGTGAGGCACGACCTGCCCTTCACAAAACCATGCTGGCTATCCCTGATCACGTTATTCCTACCCAGATGTTCATAAATCTTATCCCTTACCATTCTCTCTAAGACTTTGCCCACCACTGAAGTCAGACTCACTGGCCTATAGTTACTAGGGCTATCCCTACTCCCTTTCTTGAACAATGGGACCACATTCGCTATCCTCCAGTCCTCTGGTACTATTCCCGTTGACAATGACGACATAAAAATCCAGGCCAATGGCTCTGCTATCTCCTCCCTAGCTTCCCATAGGATCCTGGGGTAAATGCCATCAGGCCCAGGAGACTTATCTATATTCATCCTTTCCAATATTCCCAAAACCTCTTCCCTGCATATTTCCAGGGCATCCATTCTAATTATTTGTGATTCCATATTCACATCAGCAACAGTGTCCTGTTCCTGAGTGAATACTGATGAAAAGTACTGATTTAATGTCTCTCCAATCTCCTCCGCCTCCACACACAACTTCCCACTACTATCCTTGACTGGACCGATACCTACCCTAGTCATCCTTTTATTCTTGACATACCTATAGAAAGCCTTTGGGTTTTCCCTAATCCTACCAGCTAAAGACTTTTCATGTCCCCTTCTCGCTTTTCTTAGCTCCCTCTTTCGCTCCTTCCTGGCTACCTTATAACTCTCAATCGCCCCTACTGAACCTTCACGCCTCATCTTTACATATGCCGCCTTCTTCCCTTTCACAAGGGACTCCAATTCCTTACTAAACCACGGCTGCCTCACAAGGCCCTTTACACCATGCCTGACTGGTACATACCTATCGAGGACCCGCAGTAGCTGCTCCTTGAACAATCCCCACATCTCATTAGTGTTCTTCTCTTGAAGCCTGTTTTTCCAATCCACACAACCTAAGTCATGCCTCACTGCATCATAATTTCCCTGCCCCCAGCTATAGCTCTTGCCCTGCGGCGCACGATTATCCCTCTCCATCACTAAAGTAAAAGTCACCGAGTTGTGGTCACTGTCCCCGAAGTGCTCACCTACCTCCAAGTCTAACACCTGGCCTGGTTCATTACCTAGAACCAAATCCAATATAGCCTCCCCTCTTGTTGGCCTGTCGACATATTGTGTCAGGAAACCCTCCTGCACACATCGTACAAACACCGACCCATCTAATGAACTCGAGCTATAGCTCTCCCAGTCAATATCTGGGAAGTTAAAGTCCCCCATAACAACCACCCTGCTACCTTCACTCTTTTCCTGAATCATCCTCGCAATATTATCCTCTACTTCTCTAGGACTATTAGGAGGCCTGTAGAAAACACCTAACAGGGTGACCTCACCTTTCCTATTTCTAACCTCAGCCCAAACTACCTCTTCCATCGTCCATTCCACTGCTGTGATACTGTCTTTGACAAGTAATGCCACGCCTCCCCCTTTTTTACCCCCATGTCTGATCCTACTAAAACATTTGAACCCTGGAACGTGCAACAGCCATTCTTGTCCCTGTTCTACCCACGTCTCTGTAATGGCCACAACATCGAAGTCCCAGGTACCAACCCACGCTGCAAGTTCACCTACCTTATTCCTTATACTTCTGGCATTGAAGTATACACACTTCAATCCTCCTTTCTGGTTACAGGCACCCTCCTTAGACATCGCTGCATTATTCCTAACCTCCCTACACTCAAGGTCCTGTACCCTAAAGCTACAGTCCTGGTTCCCATGCCCCCGCGGAGTTAGTTTAAACCCTCCCAAAGAGCACTAGCAAACCTCCCCCCAAGGACACTGGTGCCCCTCAGGTTCAGGTGTAGCCCATCCTTTTTATAGAGGTCCCACCTTCCCCAGAAAGGACCCCAGTTGTCCAGAAACCGGAATCCCTCCCTCCTGCACCATCCCTGTAGCCACGCATTTAACTGCTCTCTCTCCCTATTCCTTGACTCTCCATCACGTGGCACGGGTAACAAACCAGAGACTACAACTCTGTTTGTTCTAACTGAGCTTCCAACCTAGCTCCCTGTAAGCCTGTCTGACATCCTCACCCTTCTTCCTACCTATATCGTTGGTGCCAACGTGGACCACGATCTGGGGCTGCTCCCCCTCCCCCTTAAGGACCCGGAAAACACGATCAGCGACATCACGTACCCTTGCACCTGGGAGGCAACATACCAAACGTGAGTCCCTGTCGCCCCCACAAAACCGTCTGTCTGTACCCCTCACTATCGAGTCCCCAAGAACTATTGCTCTACCTTTCTCCACCCTTCCCTTCTGAGCAACGGGGCCAGGCTCCGTGCCAGAGGCCTGAACCTCGTTGCTTGCCCCTGGTAAGTCATCCCCCCTACAAGTATCCAAAACGGTATACTTGTTCTTGAGGGGAATGACCGCAGGGGGTCCCTGCACTGGCTTCCTCCTCCCACTCCCCCTCACTGTCACCCATCTATCTTGAACTTTCGGAGTAACTACTTGCCTAAAGCTCCGATCTATGACCTCCTCTGCCTCCCGAATGATCCGCAGTTCATCCAACTCCAGCTCCAGTTCCCTAACACGGGTTTGGAGGAGCTGGAGATGGGTGCACTTCTTGCAAGTGTACTCAGCAGGGACGCTAATGGCTTCCCTCACCTCATACATGTTGCAAGAGGAACATTGCCCTCTCTGCACTGCCATCCCTCTAAAAGTAAGCTTTCCTTAAAAAAAACAACAAAAACCAACTAAATCTAAAGAAACAAACAAGGAAAATGCAACACTTACCCGCTAGTCACAATTGGTCTTATTATTAGGTTAGAGGAGGTGGAAGGGTGGGAGGCACTACTCATGGAGTGCCTCGGGTGACTCGCCTACGCCTTTAAATAAGGGGAGAGAAAAAAACCTTACCCAGGTAACCTAGCGCACCTTCCGGGTCTGCTACCGCTTTTTTTAAAAAAGGAAAACTTTAAATTTACAACTATTAAATAAGCGACCAAACTTACCCACCAGCCGTCGCGAAGTCTTCCGAGAGACTGAGGCCTAAAACTCGGAGCCCGCCTTTAAATAAGGGGAGAGAAAAAAACCTTACCCAGGTAACCTAGCGCACCTTCCGGGTCTGCTACCGCTTTTTTTAAAAAGGAAAACTTTAAATTTACAACTATTAAATAAGCGACCAAACTTACCCACCAGCCGTCGCGAAGTCTTCCGAGAGACTGAGGCCTAAAACTCGGAGCCCGCCTTTAAATAAGGGGAGAGAAAAAAACCTTACCCAGGTAACCTAGCGCACCTTCCGGGTCTGCTACCGCTTTTTTTAAAAAGGAAAACTTTAAATTTACAACTATTAAATAAGCGACCAAACTTACCCACCAGCCGTCGCGAAGTCTTCCGAGAGACTGAGGCCTAAAACTCGGAGCCCGCCTTTAAATAAGGGGAGAGAAAAAAACCTTACCCAGGTAACCTAGCGCACCTTCCGGGTCTGCTACCGCTTTTTTTAAAAAGGAAAACTTTAAATTTACAACTATTAAATAAGCGACCAAACTTACCCACCAGCCGTCGCGAAGTCTTCCGAGAGTCTGTGGCCTAAAACTCGGAGCCCGCCTTTAAATAAGGGGAGAGAAAAAAACCTTACCCAGGTAACCTAGCGCACCTTCCGGGTCTGCTACCGCTTTTTTTAAAAAAGGAAAACTTTAAATTTACAACTATTAAATAAGCGACCAAACTTACCCACCAGCCGTCGCGAAGTCTTCCGAGAGACTGAGGCCTAAAACTCGGAGCCCGCCTTTAAATAAGGGGAGAGAAAAAAACCTTACCCAGGTAACCTAGCGCACCTTCCGGGTCTGCTACCGCTTTTTTTAAAAAGGAAAACTTTAAATTTACAACTATTAAATAAGCGACCAAACTTACCCACCAGCCGTCGCGAAGTCTTCCGAGAGACTGAGGCCTAAAACTCGGAGCCCGCCTTTAAATAAGGGGAGAGAAAAAAACCTTACCCAGGTAACCTAGCGCACCTTCCGGGTCTGCTACCGCTTTTTTTAAAAAAGGAAAACTTTAAATTTACAACTATTAAATAAGCGACCAAACTTACCCACCAGCCGTCGCGAAGTCTTCCGAGAGACTGAGGCCTAAAACTCGGAGCCCGCCTTTAAATAAGGGGAGAGAAAAAAACCTTACCCAGGTAACCTAGCGCACCTTCCGGGTCTGCTACCGCTTTTTTTAAAAAAGGAAAACTTTAAATTTACAACTATTAAATAAGCGACCAAACTTACCCACCAGCCGTCGCGAAGTCTTCCGAGAGACTGAGGCCTAAAACTCGGAGCCCGCCTTTAAATAAGGGGAGAGAAAAAAACCTTACCCAGGTAACCTAGCGCACCTTCCGGGTCTGCTACCGCTTTTTTTAAAAAAGGAAAACTTTAAATTTACAACTATTAAATAAGCGACCAAACTTACCCACCAGCCGTCGCGAAGTCTTCCGAGAGACTGAGGCCTAAAACTCGGAGCCCGCCTTTAAATAAGGGGAGAGAAAAAAACCTTACCCAGGTAACCTAGCGCACCTTCCGGGTCTGCTACCGCTTTTTTAAAAAAGGAAAACTTTAAATTTACAACTATTAAATAAGCGACCAAACTTACCCACCAGCCGTCGCGAAGTCTTCCGAGAGACTGAGGCCTAAAACTCGGAGCCCGCCTTTAAATAAGGGGAGAGAAAAAAACCTTACCCAGGTAACCTAGCGCACCTTCCGGGTCTGCTACCGCTTTTTTTTAAAAAGGAAAACTTTAAATTTACAACTATTAAATAAGCGACCAAACTTACCCACCAGCCGTCGCGAAGTCTTCCGAGAGACTGAGGCCTAAAACTCGGAGCCCGCCTTTAAATAAGGGGAGAGAAAAAAACCTTACCCAGGTAACCTAGCGCACCTTCCGGGTCTGCTACCGCTTTTTTTAAAAAGGAAAACTTTAAATTTACAACTATTAAATAAACGACCAAACTTACCCACCAGCCGTCGCGAAGTCTTCCGAGAGTATCATTGATTTCCACAGGGGAGGTGCCAAAATACTGGAGGGCTGCTAATGTAGTGTCATCATTTAAGAAAGGAAGGAAAAACCATGTAAATATAGACTGGTAAGCCTGACGTCAATTGTGACTAAATTGTTAGAGGGGGTTTTGAGAGAAAGGATGTATACGCATTAGGAACGACAAGGACTGAAGAGGGCTTTGTACATTGGAGATCACGTCTCACTGACTCGGTGGAATTTTTTGAGGAAGTGATGAAGACGATTGATAAAGACAGGCCAGTGGATGTTGTCTTTATGGAATTCAGTAGGAAAACCAACATGTTCTGTAGACTGGTTAGCAAGGTCAGACTGCCTGGGATCCAGGGAGAGTTCGCCATTTAGATCCAACATCTTCTGGAATATCGAAGACAGGGCGTGACACTGGATATTTGTTCAATGACCTTGGAGACCTGTGACCAGTGCCGTGCCGCGAAGATCAACAGTGGGTCCACTGCCTTTTGTCACTAATACAAATCATTTGCATTTGAGTATATGAAGTATGGTCAGTAAGCTTGCAGATAATACCAAATTTGGTGGTGTAGTCGACTGTGAATAATGATATCTCCGAACAAGGGGAAAGTTGATTAGGTGAGCCGAGGGGTGGTGGATGGAGTTAAATTTACATAAGTATGAGGTGTTGCATTTTGGCAAGACAAATTAGGGCAAGATATGTAGGTAGGGTTCTGTCGAAAGTTGCCACTCAAAGAGAACTCAATTTAAATTATCGAATACCTACAGTGAGGAAACAGCCTATTCGGCCCATCTAGGCCACACCGACCCTCTAAACAGTATCCTACTGGAGAAACCCCTACTCTGTCCGTCTGAGCCTGCATTTCCCATGGCTAATCCACCTCACCTACACATCCCTGGGCACTTGTGGCAATTTAGCATAGCCAATCTACACTTGCCTGGATATCTTTGTACTGTGGCAGAAAACATAGCACCCGGAAGAAACGCACGCAGACACGGGAGAATGTGCAAACTCCACACAGGCAGTCATTCAAGGATGGAGTGAAACCCAGAACGCTGTGCTCTGAGGTAGTAATGCTAGTCACTGAGCTACTGTGTCACCTTGTGGTGCAGGTTCTCAGTTCCTTGAAAGTGCCGTCACAGGTAGACAGCGCAGTGAAGAAGACACTTGGTGATCTTCCCTTTATTGGTGAGTGCTTTGAGTTTATGTGTTTGCAAGTCATGTTGCCCCTGTCCAGGACATGGGTTTGGCCACTTTTGTAATGTTGCCTTTTTTTTCTGGTCTCCCTGCTGTCGGAAAGATGTTGTCAAACTTGAAAGGGTGCAGAAGATTTTTAAGAATTTTGCAGATGTTGGAGGGTTTGAGCTACAGGGAGAGTTTGAATAGGCTGGGGCTATTTTCAAGTGTTAAGGCTGAGGGGTGACCTTAAAGAGGTTTATAAAATCATGAGCGGCATAGATAAGGTAAACAGACAATGTCTTTAGCCCAGGATAGGCGAGTCCAAAATTACAAGTCGAAGGTTTAAGGTGAGAACGGAAAGATTTATAAAGGTAAATGAGGCACAACACTTTCAAAGAGAGACTGCTGTGTTTATGGAATGAGCACCCAAAGGAGGTGGTGCAGGCAGGCACAGTTACACCATTTAAAAGACATTTGAATGGGTACATGCATGGGAAGGGTTTAGAGGGATATGAGCCAAGTGCTGACAAGGGGGACGAGATTAATTTACGATATCTGGTCAGAATGGACAACTGAATCGAAGGGTCTTTTTCCTTGCTGTACATCACTGAGACTCTGTTGCCTCTTGACTGTGTAACACAGGAACAGGAAGAGGCTATTCAGCTTCTGAATTCTGACAGTCAGCTTGTTTGCACAATTACTGACAAAAATACATCATTCAGATTTTGATGGTGTTGTACAGAAACAGGAGAAAGACTTTTAGTCAAGAGAAGCTGTAAGGAATGTGAAGTGGCTATTCAGTCCCTCAACTCCATTCCACAGGAGCAGCAGGTGAGCACAGAGAGATTGGAGCCTGTTAGTCAGCAGCAAGAGGAGGACATATATTTTCACAAACTTTGGATTAGGAGGGATCACTCAATTGCTCGAGACTGGGACACAGGAACAGGAGGGAGTCACTCAACTGCTCGATACTGGGACACAGTAACAGGAGGCAGTCACTCAACTGCTCGAGTCTGGGAAACAGGAACAGGAGGGAGTCATTCTACAGCTCGAGACTGGGACACAGGAACAGGAGGCAGTCATTCAACTGCTCGACACTGGGACACAGTAACAGGAGGCAGTCACTCAACTGCTCGAGATTGGGACACAGGAACAGGAGGGAGTCACTCAACTGCTCGAGATTGGGACACAGGAACAGGAGGCAGTCACTCAACTGCTAAAGACTGGGACACAGGAACAGGAGGCAGTCACTCAATTGCTCAAGACTGGGACACAGGAACAGAAGGGAATCACTCAACTGTTTGAGACTGGACACAGGAACAGGAGACAGTCACTCAACTGCTCGATACTGGGACACAAGAACAGGAGGCAGTCACTCAACTGCTCGAGTCTGGGACACAGGAACAGGAGGGAGTCATTCTACAGCTCGAGTCTGGGACACAGGAACAGGAGGCAGTCATTCAACTGCTCGACACTGGGACACAGGACCAGGAGGGAGTCACTCAACTGCTCGATACTGGGACACAAGAAAAGGAGGCAGTCATTCAACTGCTCGACACTGGGACACAGGAACAGGAGGCAGTCACTCAACTTCTCGATATTGGGACACAAGAACAGGAGGGAGTCACTCAACTGCTCGAGATTGGGACACAGGAACAGGAGGCAGTCACTCAACTGCTCGATACTGGGACACAGGAACAGGAGGGAGTCACTCAACTGCTCGAGATTGGGACACAGGAACAGGAGGCAGTCACTCAACTGCTAAAGACTGGGACACAGGAACAGGAGGGAGTCACTCAATTGCTCAAGACTGGGACACAGGAACAGAAGGGAATCACTCAACTGTTTGAGACTGGACACAGGAACAGGAGACAGTCACTCAACTGCTCGAGACTGCGACAGAGGAACAGGAGGGGGTCACTCAACTGCTCAAGACTGGGACACAGGAACAGGACGCAATCACTGAACTGCTCGAGACTGGGACACAGGAACAGGAGGGAGTCACTCAACTGCTCGAGACTGGGACACAGGACCAGGAGGCAGTCACTCAACTGCTCGAGACTGGGACACAGGAACAGGAGGCAGTCACTCAACTTCTCGATACTGGGACACAAGAACAGGAGGCAGTCACTCAACTGCTCGGGATTGGGACACAGGAACAGGAGGGAGTCACTCAACTGCTAAAGACTGGTACACAGGAACAGGAAGCAGTCACAGGAGCTGTGCAGACAGCACTGGTTCATTCATATATAACCCCAGACTGTTGCATTGTTCGGTAACACTGTTAGATTCCTGCCCAGTGTGGGGAAACTTGCAGCCAATGCTGGCAGTGACAGGATTTGCAGCTCCCATCCATTTACAGCTTTATATCTCCAATGCATCTTGACACGGGGTTGTGAGTGCGAAAATCACTGGGAGTGAGAGATGTAAATTGAAACAGTTTCAATACCAATAGTTCCGACTCAGGTGCATACTACTCCAGTATTTAAAGATGAAATAACTGAGATAATGTCCAGTGAGGTTTTGTGGATGGTGCAAAGAAGTAAGAGGGGGATGGTGATGTTATAGTGGTTGCACGATAAGCCTCCAAATAAGCAATGGGAAGTAGAAAAACAAATATGCAGGGAGACTGAGGAGACTTGCAGGAGCAATGGGTTTGTCACAATAGGTGTTTTAATTATACTAACATAGACTGGGACTTCCAGAGGTTTAAGGACTAAGATGGAAAGAAATTAGTTAAGTGTGGTCAGGAAAGTTTCCACAAGCAGCATATAGAGGGCCCTACTCGGGAGGGGACAAACTCGACCTACGGTTGGCACATAGGGCAGGATAGGTGACGGAGGTAAAGTGGGGAACATTTACCACTTAAAATAGTTATGGGAGGGATAAGTTTTAAATTGGGGCGAGGTGAATTTTACTGGAAGTAGACAGGGACTTGCAAACGTTGATTGGCGAAGCTTGTTTCCAGGCAAAAGGATCTCTGGTAAGCGGGAAGCCTTTAAAAGTGAGATAGCTTGAGTTCAAGGTCTATATATTCCTGAGTATGAAGGGAAAGTGAGGCAGGAAGAGAGAACCCTGGATAACAAGGAATAATCAGGCTCTGGCCAGCAAAAAGGAGGGCTCAGTTTCAGGTAGCTGGAATCAGTGGAATCTCTGAAGAGACACAAGGGATACAGGAGTTTACTGAAGAAGGAAATCAGGAGGGCGAAAAGGGTGAACACATAGCCTTGGCTGAGAAAATTAGGGTGAATCCAAAGATGTGCTTTCAGTATAGTAAAGAAAAAGAACGACTAGAGAGAAAATAGGACGTCTTAAAATCCAAAGTGGGCATTCATGTGTAAAACCACAACAGATGGGCGAAGTCCTCAATTTCCCCTCTGTGTTTACCACGAAGAAAGACATGAAGATCTTTGACCTTTGGGGTGAGGGTGGGGGGTTAGTTGTCATATCTTGGTACCGTTAATATCACAGTAGAGGTGTTGTTGGACATATTAGAATGCATAAAGTCAGATAAATCTCTTTGTCCTGACCAGACATATCCAAAAACACTGCAAGAGGCGAGAGAAGACAGGTCAGGGGCTAGGGTCCCGGAAGATTTGGCAGGAGCAAATGTTGTGCCCTTATTCAAGAAGTGCTGCATAGAAAAACGTGGGAAGTATGCACCAGTGAGCTTCACATCTGTTTTCGGTAAACCACTTGAGAAGGTTCTGAGAGATAAGATGTGCATGCATTTGGAAAGGCAGAGATTGGCTTGGAACAGTCAGCATGGCTTTGTGCATGGCGGATCATGCCGTATAAATTTTGTTTGAGTTTTTTGAGGAAGTGACCAGAAAGGTTGACGAGGGCAGGGTGGTGGACATAGTCTATATGGATTTCAGTAAGGCCTTTGATAAGGTTCCACATGGTAGGCCGCTCGAGAAGGTTAGATTGCATGAACTTCAAGTTGAACTGGCAAATTGGAGACACAGTTGGCTTGACGTTATGAAGCAAATGGCTCTGGTGGAGGTATGCTTGTCGGACTGGAGACCTGTAACTAGTGGAGTGCCTCAGGGGGCGGTGCTGGGCCCATTGCTGTTTGTTATCTATATCAATGATCTGGACGATGGTGCACAACGCAAAGTTAGTAAGTTTGCAGATGACACTAAAATAGGAGTGATCCAATGAGGAACATTAACAGAAATTGCAGCAATACCTTGATCGGAAGCAGAAGTGGGCTGAGAAATAGCATATGGAGTGTAACATAGATAAGGGTGACGTCATGCATTTTGGAAAGTCAAATCCAGGTAGGAGTTGAATGATGAATGAGAGGGCCTTAAGGAGTGTAGTGGAATATAGGGCATTAGAGATCAGGTGCACGGTTGTCTGAAATTTGAATCACAGATACACAGGTCAGTGAAGAAGGCTGTTGGCACACTGGCCTACATCAGGGCATTGAGTATAGAAGTTGGGACGTTATGTTGCAATTATACAGGATATTGGTAAGGCTGAAATTGGAGTATGGTGTTCAGTTTTGTTCACCTTGCTCTAGAAATAATATTATTGAACAAGGAAGAGCGTAGAAGAAATTTCAGAAATGTTTCCTGGGCTAAAGAGTTTAAGTTATAGGGAGATATTGGACAGTTAGAACTTATTTCTTAACAGCCGAGGAAACTGAAGGGGGTTCTTATAGAAGTGTATATAGTTCGTGAGAACATTTGTAGCTCGGGTGTTCGTTGTTGTGGTTCTGTTCACCGAGCTGGGAATTTGTGTTACAGATGTTTCAGTGGACAGCTGGAACTGACAACTGGGAGCGGCAGATACAAACTACTATAAATGCTGGAGGAAACATCACAGAAGTGCTTCACATGAGGCTTCCAATCACTGAGGATGTCACCTAGATACGGTCTCTCTAATGAGAGTTATTTGGGACTCTATTCTATCAATGTTACTACTTTATTTTTTTAAAAATGTAATTCTATTGAAAAGAGATTTTAAATATTATAATAACCCAATAACAACACAACTCAAATAACCCAATAACAACACAACTCAAATAACTCAAAATTAAACGCACGTACATGTACATACAAAACAAGTTAAAAACACTAAATGGACAGAAGAAAAACAAACATAAACAATAAATAATGAATAAATAGTACAGCTCAGCAAAACAATACAATAACTCTCGTTCTTACACGCATTTTTATGTTCATAATTCTTCCTTGCTGGATATTAGATTCATTAGACAATATCATCATGGCTATATAAAAGCCCTTCTTAATGTGACAGATAAACCTGCATTGTGGTAATCCAAAATAGGCTGCCATGTCTTATGTAAATCTCGGTGTTTTGATGCACCATACTGGTGAGAAAGTCCAAAGGGATATTCTCCATGAAGAACTTACGACGACCCAACAGACCCGGGGTTTGCAGACATCCCACACAAACAGAACATGTTTCCTAGCACAGAAAGTAAGGATATTTTTTTCCTCATGTGCATCTGTGTAAGGTACCCTGAGCCGGCCCAGGAAAAGAAAAACTAGGTCCATCTCCAATTCAGTCCCCAATATCTACTCTATCACAGCTACCACAGTGCTCCAATATATATGAAGCCGACAGCAGGACAATAAGCAATGAGTAATAGTGCCTGTAGTCATTCTGCATTTACGACATGCTGAAGATAATCCCCCTTCGCATTTTGAGAGACAATCTGGGGTCAGATAGACCCTACGAAGAATTTTCAACTGCATGGAATGGGTCCTATTACAGATCAAAATCCTTTGAGCATTTTCACAAATATCCTCACATGTCTCCGAAGTGTTCTGAACCCCCAACACTCTCTCGCAGACATCACAAAGCTGCACAGTCACGTCTGAGGGGACACACTCCAACTAGTGATAAAGAGTACTGACAGAGAGTATATTCTAAGCAATAAGCACCCACTTCTCTCCATCGGATCTGTAAGAATCTGTTAAAGCTGCATTTTTTAAAAAATCAAATCTCTGATCCGGAAAAAAAAACAGAAGACATCTTCAGTAGGTTGTCCATACTTACGAGGTATTTGATCAAATGATGTCATTCGTTCTCCCTCAAATAACATGTGGTGACTCAGTATTTAGCACTGCGGCCTCACAGCACCAGGATCCAAAGATGTGCAGGTTAGATGGCTTGGCTATTGATAAATCACCCATAGTGTTCAGGGATATGTAGGTTGGAGCATTAGTCAGGGTAAATATAGGATGGTAGGGGAATGGGTCTGGGTGGGTCGAAGTCGACTTGTTGGGCCCAAGGGCTTGTTTCCACACTGTAGGGATTCTATTAATTCTAAATCACTCAAGCAAGTTACACCCCTGGCTTCCCACAGTTTAAACATGGAATCCATTAGCCCCGGTTGACAACTCGTTATACCAATTGTAGGGGTAAGAAACATGGTTTTGGCTGTATTGCCCTCGATCTGACGCATTGTCATTCATGTTTTAACAGTATGATAATTATTGGGTTATGAGAATACTCCACAATGTCATTTTCTCTAAGAAAAACAGACTAATAAGGGTTCACTTTCTCTGAGAGGGTTCAATATCTAACCACTGTGACGTTGAGTCCTCAGTGGCTCAGACACTAACATGAGATAATAAAGAGCTTAATTGATAGATTTTAATCTGGGAATCTACTCCCCACACTCTGTGGGGTTGTTGCAATTTGTTTAGCTTGATAAAGAGTCGCTTATGATGCCAAATAAAAGAGCTAAACCAGCCATTAAATCTCCTAAATATCTGTCTGGGAAACATCAAAGGAAGCATGCACACGGGATATAGCAAATAAGGAAGGACATTCATTTGAAGAACAGCTATCCGACCTAGCCAGGATGTTGGAAGTGCCTCCCATCTTTGAAGGTCTTGTTTAATTTTGTCAAACAAATGGACATAGTTCACATTAAATAAATGTTCAAAGATGGATGTAATGAATATACCGAAATAGGGAAACCACTCCCGTGACCATTTAAAAGGAAACCAGGATTTGCCTTCAACATCAGGTATTTCCCTGAGACCTCCCATTGGGATGGACACAAACTTTGTAAAATTAATCTTATAGCCCGAAAAGGTGATAAGCGAATTAATGCATTACATCACGTGAGCTGCCGAAACTGCGGGATTTGACAAAAACATAAGACCCTCATCTGCATACAACATAATCTTACGTTATTTCTATCTTACTTCTGGGGCAGGAATGTTGGGATAATATTCACAATTGTGTAGGATGCCACCGAATCTAAGATTGTTGCAGGGATGGGGAAGAGATCAACCCTCGTGTGCCATTTCTGCGGGTTAAAGGAGAAAATAAAATCCCTACTTGTGAGGTATATCTGCCTCCAGACATCTACCATCTCTACTTCTGCAAATAAATCCCCTAATTGCTTACATCATAACGAGGGTGTCGGGGGACATTTGGACACTCTGTCCACCGTGGGTCCATAAGACAGTTGAAATCTCCTTCTACAATTATGTGCCACGATGCAATTTAACTTAATTTGGAAAATGCATCTACCAGGATTTTAAGATTGTGTACCGGCGGCGGGGGTTGGGAGGGGGCGGGGGGGGGGGGGCGCAATAAACATTCAAAATACTGTATTACATCCCATGGTTCAAGGCTTTGGAGATGATGATCCTCCCGTGAGTGTCTAATGCAATCTACTAATTTAAATGGAAGATTCTTCTTCACTAGGATGGCTTCTCCCCTACTCCTTGTATTAAAAGACGAGAAAAAAAAAGCCCGATCAAACCACCCTGCTTTAACGTCAAATGTTCCTTGCCATCAAGGTGCATCTCCTGCAATTGGACAACATTCACCCTCTCTTTTTGAAGACTAGAAAGTACATTTTTCCTCTTGACTGGCAGATGGCTCCCCTTAATGTTCCAGTTACAACATTTAAGCACATCATTATCCATAACTCATTGTAGCAACATTTCAACTCTAGAGTTTCACATCGAATTACGCACCCCTGATGATTAATGAAAAAAAAGACTCATTGAGCCTAAAAATTGTACCAACTAAAACTACTACAACTAAAAAGCTCTCAAAACTTTCCAAAGCTAAAAAAAAACAAAGAATGAAATAAAATCCAAAATGCCAATCACACTCAATTGGGGAATTTACCGCCTACTGGGGACGCTAGCATATCTCAAAACTTTATCTTGTGCCCGCTACCAATATGGAATCCTGGGCAATTAGCAACAAAAATCGGGTTGAACTGCCCTTCGGTTGTCACTTAGTTGTCACATCGAGCTTTGTAACACCCTCCATCTTGAGCTGTACCCCAGACACAAGCAAAGAAAGAGAAAAAGAGTAGTAATACTAATGAAGAAGTTAAAAGTGAGTACTCAACCCAGTCACGGCTATAATTTAATACTGGTTAATACCAGAAAAATCCAACAAAATCTCTTTAGGAGAAGCATGATTATCTAAATATCCAGCTTACATTAAAATGTCCACAAATTTTTTGCTTTCTCTGGAGAGTCAGACGAGTTCGTGGATCCATTGAAATCAATGCAGGGCACCGCTGGGTACCGTAAGGAATACTGGATCCAGAGTTCCCTTACTCTTCTCTTGATCTCATCAAAATATTTTCTTTCCTGAATCACCGCCGCTAAAATGTCCTGAAAGAACGTAATCCTGGAGCTCTCGTGAATTAAACCCATCAGATCTTTCCCCGGGTTCTGACAGCTTCCACCAGTCTTTGTTTGTCCCCATAACTATGTAATCACGTAATGACAGGATGAAGGCGTTGGTCTGAGTCTGACTTCCGCGCCGTAACCGATGAACTGTCTCACTCTTCACCCGTCCCTCCTCCGTTTGGAAGTGAAGGAATCACTGCAGCCAGTTCTTGAAAAAACTCACCAGCTGATCACCTTCTGTCTCCTCCAGCAGACCGACGATGTAAATATTCTTCATCCTATTCCTGTTCTCGAGGTTGTCATCTTGTTCAGTTAAGGTGCAGACTGAACGGTTCTTCAATCATGGCTTCAATCATTTCACATAACTTGGTGAACTCAGTGACCAAGGCCTGGTGAGTAACTGGGTCCATTGAACGAACAGAGTGGGTTGCAGCCACAGCCTCAGACATGCTCGATGCTTCTGACGGGTGCACCGCTTGTTGGGACTTACTCGATCCTTTCCCCATGTTTTGTCATTTCCATTTGACCAAACGGGATTAGTAAAGATTCTATCGCTCTTTTAGTGTTGATGTTTAAGTAAACGGCTGGGATGGGGTGGGTTAGAGAACCACTTTGCCCGTGTGTTGATGCAGAGCCCAGCAAAGCAGACCTTCTGGATCTCCGCCATTTTGTATTCTCCCATAACATTTAATCGATATTATCATTTCATTTTGCATTATATTCCTGCAGGTTCTGAAGCCGTGTTATTTGATAGCACTGTCTACATTTCCCCCCACCCTGCACATTGATGCCCATTCCTCGATAACCCTTGATTCTGTTGTTATTTATGAACCTTCCGTCTGTGCCTCAAAAGAAAAATCCAATATCTCTGCCTCCATTGCTCCGTGGGGAAGAGTGTTCCAAAGACGCACAGCACTTTGAGAAAACAATTATAGACATTATGATCTGAGTGTGAGATGAGTTTTTTGTGTCTCCTTATTTGAGAAAAGATATGATTACATTGGAAGCAATTCAGAGATATTTCATTTCACGTATTCCTGGGGTGAACGGCTGGAATTATAAAGGCTTTAAAAGGTTACTCTTGAAATGAGAGAAAAAAAAACATACGAGACCTTGAGGAGAGTGGATCAGGTATATACCCACTGGGTGTTTGTATCGTCCAAATTTATTGTCATTGTTATAGAACCTCTAATGTGTGGAGGCAGGACATTCCGTCCATTAAGTCCACACTGACCAAACAGCAAACAGCATCCCACCTGGACGTGCCCCCCAATCTTATCGATGTAACCCTGCATTTCCCATAGCTAACCCACCTAACCTAGGCATCCCTGGGCACTATGGGCAATCCACTTTAAACTGCACATCTTTGGACTGTGGCAGGAAACTGGAGCACTGGGAGGAAACCCACACAGGCATGGGGAGAATGTTGCACCTCCACATAGAGGGTCGCCCGAGTTTGGAATTGAACCCAGCTCCTTGGTGATATGAGGAAGCAGTGGCACCCACAGATCCACCATATTGCTCCGTTAGTTCTGTTAGTAAGTTGTGACTGACTAGAGAAATCTGCCTGACTTGTTCTTATCACTGAACCTGACCCAGTCTGAGACCATTATCATCGGTCATATCACCAACCTGGTTACATTTAAAATTTGTTGTGAGCAGTGGAGGAGTGGGACTAGAAAAGGAAAGAGTGACACCCTCCATCCTCAGTCACAACTGGAGTGAGAAAGAAAATCACAAAGTGGGAATTCATTCAAGTGGGAATTCTCTTTCCCAGAAGTTTGAGATGGCTGAATCTTTGTATTATATCGAGGCTGGCTTCGGCTGATTGTCCATAGACAGGTGAATCAGGGATAATGGAGCATGGAGAGAAAAGTGCAGCTGGGACCACAATGAGATGAGCCACAACTTTATTTACCGGTGGAATAGTGTTAAAGGGCCGAATGGCCCCCTCGTGTCCCTCAGTCCTATGTTCTCATGTTCCACTCAGCCCTTCGGATCTGCTATGCAGCGGCAGATCGAGGCCACTCCGATGGTTAGGTGCAGTTTTGTGAATGTACTTGGAGGCTGGATCAGGAAGTGACACTCACCCCCAATCCCTGTTTCCAGGCTACCCCTCTCCACGACGTCTGCGCCAGATGTGGGCCGTATTACAGACCCAGATTTACTGTGAATATAGCCCCCATACTCCACTCAGGGTTAATTCAAACAAATCCTCTGCTCGCCCGAATGTAGCATTACACAACACAACTTCCGGGATAATAACCAGTTACTTTGCAAAAGCATAACATGTGAAATTAAAAAGTAGCAAAAAGAGTAGGCTATTCGGCCCCTCAAGCTTGCATTGTCATTTAATAAGAACCTGGCTGATCTACTCCAGTGCTCGTCTCCACTTTCTTGCCGACTCCTTGTATCCCTCCACACCTCTCTGGGTTAGAGAATTCCAGACATTTACTACCTTCTGAGAGAAGACATCACTTTGCAACTCAGATTGAAATCGAAGTTTCATATTTGGTATCTATTACCTCGAGTTCGAGACTCCACCCAGGAATGGTCACAACTTCTCAACATCTACCACGTCAACCCCTCTCTGTGTCTTGTACGTTTCAGCAGAACCACTCCTCATTCATATAAACCCCAATGAATAATCGCCTCTCTATTTTAGAGATTCTAAATAACACAACCCTTTCATTCCAGGAACTCGCCTAATGAACCAACCTAGTTACTTGCTGCATCAGCATGCTGAGTTTATGTTTCATACACTGGAAGGCTCCAATCCCTTTGTACTGCTCCTTTTCTGTAAGTCCTCTCCATTAAATAACAACCTGCCTTTTGATTCTCAGTGTCATCCACAAACTCGGATGTATGTTGCACTCAGCTCCCTCCTTCTGTCTATCAGTATAGATTGTAAAGAACTGATGCCATCCGACTCATAGCTGTGGTACTCCAGCAGATACAACTATATCATGAAGATTCATTAATCCTGACTCTCCGACTTCTATGTGCTAACCAATCGTCATCCCATATTAATACATTATCCATCATCCTACGAGCTTCTGTCTTGTGTAAGAACTTTTATTTTGTAATACCTTGTGGAAAAACTCTGGAAAGCCTGGTGTCTACCAGATTCCCTTTATCAAATCCGCTTGTTACATTCTCAGGCCTCTCCAGAAATACTTTGCATAATTTTACAGGTCAAAGTATAATTTAACTTTCATAAAACCACTCGGACCCTGCATGAAGCTTTTCTAAACGTAGATGCTGGCCGAGTTTTCCAAATTAAGCTCGCCCCACATGCTTTCATTTGGCCTTTATGCGTCTAACTCTTTCCCATTCATATGTTTGTCCGAATGAGATTTAAATGTTGTAGTTGTACTGGCATCTACCACTCTTCCTCTGACAGCTCATTCCAAACGCAACCTGTGTAAAAAAAAAGTTGCCCCTTCGTTCTTTTTAAATCTTTCCTCTTTCACCTTTAACCTATGCCTTCTATGGCTGAACTCCCCCATGCCGTTGGAAAGATCTTGGCTATTCACCCTATCCATATATCTCATGATTTTACCACCCAACCTCCCACACTCCATCTGTTACTAACTTCAAGAACAAGCATTTAAAGATAAGCACTGCAAATTTGAAACAATATTAAACATGACATTTAAACAATACTCAGCCCAAACTTCGCATGGCGATTTGTTTTTTTCTCCATATTACAACACTAAGGCAGCATGAAATGCTTACCAGTGCCAATAAGACGTCAAGCACCTTGATTCCTTTGTCTAACGGGGGCGATGATCTCGACAGTGAAAACGTATCTATGGCCAGATCTATATAATGCGACATAGTCAACATTCTCCCTCCTGGCCTTTCTATGACATTGTCTAGTTGTGTCTTCTTTATCTTGCACTCAATAGAGAGAACCCCTTTCCCCCATTCACACCTTCATTTAAACACGTTTTACGTCATCCACTCGTTCACCCGCGCTAAAAGTCCGTTTATCTTTGCCACACCCTCATTTCCCTGTCACCCATCCTCCACATCTGACAAGGGATTAAGAATCCCATTTTCCAATTCTTTTCAGTAGTGAAGAAGTGTCACATTTGGCTTAAAATGCTAACGCTTTTTCTCTGTCTCTGCAGATGCTGACAGACCTGCTGAGTTTCTCCAGAATGGATAGGCACAGAACAAAATTTCAACTAAACAAATAATTATGGATACTGTAAATAAAAATACAAAAATTGCTGGAGAAACTGGGAGCTTTGTAAAGGGTCACTGGACCTGAAAGTTTAACTCTGCATTCACTCCAGAAGATGCTGCAACATTTTCAGTAGTTTCTTCAGCAATTTCTATTTTTGGAAAATTTCGAAAGAGGTCAATGATGCTCAAACATCCTGTCCAACATGGCGTGCCATACACTGGGACTGAACAATAATGCATGACCCTTACTCCCGCATTCAAATCCCCCTGAAATGAAGGTGAATACACCATTTATAGGGTGGCACAGTGGTTAGCACTGCTGCCTCACAGCACCAGAGACGCGGGTTCCATTCCCGGCTCGGGTGACTGTCTGTGTGGAGTTTGCACATTCTCCCCGTGTATGTATGGGTTTCCTCCGGGTGCCCCGCTTTCCACCCACAGTCCAAATATGTGCAGGTCAGGTGAATTGGCTATGCTAAATTGCCCGTAGTGTTACGTAAGGTGCAAATGTGGATTGTGGGTCGGTGTGGACTTGTTGGGCCCAAGGAGCTGTTTCCACACTGTAAGTAATCTAATCTAATTTATCGGCCTACCTGCTTTCTACTCCTGCAATATTACTTTCACTGACTGGTGTACAGGGAGATACAGATCGTTTTCAATATTATAGCTCCCCACTTGCAGGGTCTATATACTCTGGTCAGCGTGCCAATGCCATTCCCAGTATTGACTTCTAGCTTCAGAATCACTGCCTTACGTGGACTCGGAGGGCTGCACAGAAATAAAACAAAAATGCAGCTAAAGTTCCTTTATAGATCAACATTTTTCAACCACTCCCTTTTCAAATGATACGCTTCCATGCTATTGTTCCCATCAAAGTGCAAAACATCTCATCTCTCCCATTGCTCTCCATCTACCACGTATTTGCCCAGTCTCTCCTCTTGTCTCAATCACCTTGGAGTCTTTTTTACATCCTCCTCGTCCACTCGCAAGCTGACATCGTTTAGTACTGTCAGGAGACTTGGGAATATTGCATTTGAGCCCATCAACCAAAGATATAATGTGTATTGAGAATATCTGGATGTCAAATCTCGATTCTTGTAATATTCTCTAAGCCTTCCATTAACAAAAAAACATGGTTTTATTCTTACTCACTGTTTTCTGCCAGCTCTCCCATTCTACAACAATGACCATATATTAGCCCCATTCCCACAGAATTCGAATTTGCACAAAAGGCTAGGGGCTTTCTCAAAAATCTTGCTGAGATTCCAATCGTATTGCATCGATATCTTCTCCATAATGTTGCTAAAAGCCACTTGTCCAAATATAATTGCCATTTCATAAATCTCTGTTGACTTTGTCTATGGCCATTAATTTCAGTCCAATAGTTTTCTCTAAAACTGTTTAGTTGCTAATTTAGTTGCTATTCCCTTTTTCTCACCAGACTAAAGTTCTCTAGCATTTCTAGGAAGTTTTCTTTGTTTTTTTTCTTCTGTGAAGGCATAACTGAAGTATTTATTCCATAGTGCTGCTATTTCCCTGTCCTCAATTATCTGGCATCAGACTGTAAGAACGCTGAAACTTTTTCTCTTAATTTTGCCATTGACATATTTTTAGGTGATATCACAAGTTCGCTCTTTTATACTTTGATATATAATCTTCAGAAACCCATCAATTCCTATCTTAAGCCACTCAACGACTGACGTCCCTCATCCATACAATAACAGAAGCACAGTCTCTGTTCCATCAGAAGTACAGCACGGTCTACATTAGGCCCACTTTCCGACACAAGAACGTAGCTGTGAATTTTCTGACATTTCAAAAGCACTACCATGTGTTTTCTAATGGTTTTGAGGTTACCATGACAACTTCCATCTCAAGAAGTCCATTCCGGACCCCAACACACTCTGGGTGAAAAACAGTCCTCAAATCCTCACTAAATCTTAAATCCTTCACCTTAAAAGTGGTGCCATTTGACTAAAAGGAACAGCTGCTGTCTATCCACCCTGTCCATGTCCCTCCTAATCTTATCCTTCTGATGCACGGACCCCGCAGCCTTTTCTACTGTAACGTAAACAACCAAAGCTTATCCAGCCTCTCTCCACAGCTGATATACTCCAACCCAGGGAACATCCTGGTGAATCTCCTCTGCACCCCCTCCAGTGCAATCACATCTTTCCTGTAATGTGGTTCCCATAACGAGCTTTCGAAGTGCTGCTTCTTCACCAGGTCGTTGTGCGCTTTGATGAAGTGCCTCGAAAGCTAGTGCCGCCGAGTAAACCTTTTGGAATCTAACCTGGTGTTATGCAATTTTTAGCTTTGTCCACCCCAGTCCAACACCAACACCTCCAAGTCAGAATTAATAAGAGACACAGCACTGATCCCTGTGGTACACCATTAGACATGAGCCTCCAATCACACAAACAGCCTTCTTCCACTACCCTCTGTCTCCTACCACTAAAGTTGATTTGGGTGCAACTTGGCAAGTCACTAATGAGTCCTACCTGTTCCCTGGTTATTCTGTTCCTCTGGACACACTTGGAGAATATCTGGAGATTCTCCCTAATCTTGCCTGCCAGTAGGTTTCCATGCCCCTGTGTTAGTCAGTCTCCTCCAAGTGATGACTTTCCTCCTTATTGCAGCCTTAACTGGCCTGTCCCAGATCCTGCCATTATTTGCTTTCAATGTGGATTAGGCAGCGAGGGATGTGTTCTGTTAATTTCCAAGTTGTCATATTTTTTTTTCTAATTTTCTCAATTTCACTGTGACCCACCTCTCATTCTTTGAAGCTCAAGCGAACACAGGCCGAGTTTCCTCATCAGGCAATCTCACCATCTGAGGGATTAGTCTGGAGAATGTCCATTGCACATCCTCTGTGTTTAATATATTCTTTCTGAGATTCGGTCACCAAAACTGTGCACAATACTCCAGGTACTGTCCCATCAACACGCTGTGAAACTGCTTCAACATGTCTTTACATCAATGTTCTGACTCTCTTAAATGAAGGCGAACCAAACTTTGACTTTCCACTTACATGTATTCCTCCAAATTCCCTTCACATTCATTGCATTTACGAACTCACTGAGATCTTATAGAAACCCTTCCGAAAATCCAGTAAATATGACCTCTACTGTTTCCCCTTATCTAAGCTGTAAGAAACAACTTCAACCAATTCTGAAGTTTATCAAGTATGATTTCTCTATCAGAAATGTATACTGATTCTTTCCATTGTTGCTGTTAATTGCCAGATATCAAAAGTGTCATCCTGTGCAATAGATTCTATAAGTTTCCCTATAGATGTCAAGTTTGTTCGTCTGCAGTTCTTCACGCTATGTCTGTTTCTCTTTGTAGCTGTTTGGATCCCTTCCATTCATCAATAGTGCTTGGATCGCGTTTATCCACAATAGTTTCCGGTCTCTGCTGAATGTACAGGAAAATAAAACAAAGTCATCGACAGTGCAATTAACATGGCTATTGATGATTTATTTCTGACATTTTGATGGGAAGTACATCTGTTTCGTCAGACCTAGCAATGCTCAATCCAGCTCCATGTTCAAGTACTACCTTGTTACTGACATGAATTGACTCTATGTCTTTAGCTGCAGAAGTCCGATATGATCATTTGGTATTACTGGGGGATTTTCTGGATCTCCCTCCATGAAGACAGATGTAAAGTAACTGGTTCTTTTCATGACCATTTCCCTGTTCTCCACAATGACCTCTCCTCTCCCGATTACAAATTTCCACATTTGACCTTGCTTTTATTTTGTTTCATTTGAAATATAGGTCATAGACTGATGCAGCCGTTGTGTTCCTTATCAGTTTCATGGCCTTCCTTTCCAGATCGTTAATTCCTGAGTATTCTCAGCTTTCCAGAATATCTGGAATTATTCTAAAGTTACTTCCTATGATTAATATATTTTATAATTTGTTATGTTAACCATCACTGAGTCACTTTCTCACGCATTCGTGTTTGTACCTGAAATAAATAGACGTATTTTTCAGACTTTGCAATATTTCTAAAAACTCCTGGTCCTGGCCAAATACATTCAGGAACACTGCAGGAGGACAGGTTGACAGAGAAGAAATTGGGGGAGCACTGCTTGCCTCTTTTCCATCATTGCTGGCCAACGAGTGAGGCCCTGGACGACTGGATGATAGTGTATGCTGAGCCCATATTCGAGAAAGGCTACAATAATAAACCTGGGAACTAAAGACCAGTAAACCTAAAATCTAGTAGATAGGTTACTTTAGAAGACTTAGAGAGATTGGATATAGCTGCGTTTGGAAATACAGGGTGTGATTCGGAGTAATTTAGAATTGTTCTGGAAAACACAGCAGGTCAGGCAGCATCCGAGGAGCAGGAAAATCGATGCTTCGGCAAAAGCCCTTCATCAAATTCAGCACGGCTTTGTGCATGGGAGATCATGACTTGTAAATGTGTTGGAGTTCTTTGAAAAAGTGAACAGCAACGTTGTGGATGTCCGGGTGGTATACGTAGTCTATATGGATTCCAGTAAGGCCTTCAGTAAGGTTCCAGATGGTACGCTGTTTTGGAAGGTTAGATCACGTGGAATTGAGGGGGAGCTGGCGACTTAGGTACAAATTGCCTTGATGGTAGGAGGCAGAGAGTAATACTGGAAGAATGCTGGTCAGACTGGAGGCCTGTGACTAGTGGAATGCCTCAGGGGTTGGTGCTGGGACCACTGCATATTACGTATATCTATGATTTTGATAAGAATGTACAGACATGGTTTGTAAATTTGAAGATGACACTAAAACAGGCGGCATCCATTTCAGAAATTACAGCAGTACTTTGATCAGCTGGGGAAGTCGGCTGAGAATTTGCAAATGGCTTTTAATATTGATCAGTGCAAGTTCTTGCATTTTAGAAAGTCAAATCAAGGTTGGAGTTTCATGATGAATGGTTGGGAGATAAGGAGTGTAGTGGAACAGAGGGACCTTGGGATTCAGCTGGAAGTTGGTTCAGAGGTAGACAGTGCAGTGAAGAAAGCTTTTGGCACAGTGGCCTTAATCAGTGTATATCACTGAGTTTCAAAATTAATGAGTTACGTTGCAGTTATACAGGATGCTGCTGAGGCCATATTGGTAGCGTTACGTTCAGTTTTGTTCACTTTGCTATAGGAAGGATGTTATTAAACTGGAAAGAATGCTGAAAAAATTATAAGGATGTTTCCAAGGACTCAATGGACTGGGGAGAGGTTGGACAAACTAGGACTTCTTACTTATGTGTGTGTGACACTGAGGGAGGATCATATTGAAGTCTGTAAGATCATGGCAGGCATGAATAGAGTGAATGTGCACAGTTTTTTTCCCCCAGGGTTGGGCAATCACAAACTAGAGAGTGTCAGTTTAAGGTCAGAGGAGAAAGAATAAAAGGCAACCTGAGGAACAATCTTTTTACACACAGGGGCTGGTACGCATATGGAATGAGCTGCCAGGGGAAGTGATTGAGGCGGTTACATTAACAACCTTTAAAAGGCATTTGGATAAATCCACGGATCGGAAAGGATTAGAAGGAAACTGGGCAATGGCAGGGAGATGGGGTTAGTGTGGATCGAAATTTTGGTCGGAATAGATAGTTTGGGCTGAAGGGCCTGTCTCCATGCTGTCGGACTCAATGATTCTAACAACCATTGCTTGTCTCCCACTGAATGTTGTATTGTACTTTCCCAATTCACTGGAACTATCTTGAGCCTTTAGCCTCCAGGCTTCCATGATGTTAAACTAGAAAGTTCAAACATTCTATATTGTACGCAGACGCCTTGTAAAATGCACCTTATTAATGTTATTATTCCTTAAAAGCTGCTTCAGTACAAGGTTATTAATTCGTCATTCTGACCACACAATACCAAATCCAAAATAACCTTCTTTCTAATTTGCTTCACAACATACTCTTCAACCTATCTCATTTACATTCACTGAATTTATTTTTCACAACATGAGCAGTCACTTAGTTAATACAGTTCATATGCAACTTGAGACAATCCAATAAGATTGCAGTATCCACAATACTTGCCTATCTAATTTCCGAAGCATATGATGCTAAGATTTTCTGCTCGCTTTTGGTTTTGATATATAACATACCAATATTTGCTACTCCTTGTTATTTGTAAGCTCTACATAAACTGATTCTGTGGAAGCTGAGGGAAAGGTCTGTGTCATTATTAGTGACAGATTTGGACAAGACATTCGGGGAGACTCACCTCGACGCTGAGATGATCTGAAGAAATGTCCTGCAATACAGGATAAGCATAGATATCCTCCCCACTCTGTCAGGATAAGAGTTACCGTATACTCTCTGCTCACTCACACTCACCGTATATCTGTTATAGCACCTACTTCCGAACAAGGTTCACACTCTCTTTCCAAGTAAGGCTCAGGCACTACCACTCTCACTACTGAATTCAGTAACTTTCTTCTTCACTTTCTCTGTCACCTACGCAATACCCCCCGCCTCCACACACACACTAATAATGCTATTTGGAATCAAAGCTGTCGACTGACTCATTCCAGACACCTCACAATTCTCCTAACTACACCAGCACGAACAACAGGGTAACCCATTCCCAATCTCTCTCCCACCCTCCCTTTCTCCCATTCCAGGAGGAAGAGCCTGGAGTAGGACAGAAAGGCAAAGGGTGGTGGAGTTCCCGATATCCATTCCCTCACCTCCTCCCCTTACCATGTGGGTAGGACACTGGTACAAGCCAGAGAGGACTGGGACGCCTCGTGTGGAAATTCTGAAACATCCACGTCCCACTGACCGATTAAGGAGCAATGTTCAGTGAAAGACAATTCTCACTTTAAACCCACTGGCAGTTCCAACGACAGTCCTTTCAAATCCAAAAAAAGACACTGATACCTCACTGCACAGAGACACAGACACATTAATAAACAGAAGTATTGGTAAACACCCCAATATACAAACACACACAATATTTACAGGGAGATAGGCATACACACAGGTAGAAACACACAGAGACATATCCAGTCACATACAAATAGACACAAACACAGTTAACATAGACCATAGAACATAGAAGAGTACAGCACAGAACAGGCCCTTCAGCCCACGATGTTGTGGAGACCACTGGTCCTCATGTATGTACCCTCAACTTTCTGTGAACATATGCATGTCCAGTCGTCTCTTAAATGTCCCCAATGACCTTTTTTTCACAACTGCTACTGGCAACGCATTCCATGCTCTCACAATTCTCTGTGTAAAGAACCTGCCTCTGACATTGCCTCGATGCTTTCCTCCAACCAGCTTAAAACTATGACCCCTCGTGTTCGTCATTTCTGCCCTGGGAAATAGTCTCTGGCTATCAACTCTATCTATGCCTCTCATTATCTTGAATACCTCAATTAGGTCCCCTCTCGTCGTCCATTCTCCAATGAAAAGAGTCCGAGCTCAGTCAACCTCTCTTCACAAGATAGGCTCTCCAGTCCAGGCAACATCCTGGTAAACCTCCTCTGAAACCTGTCAAAAGCATCCATATCTTTCCTATAATGGGGCGACCAGAACTGATTAAGAAACACATAGGCTGATACACAGACAGACATACGTAGACACACAAACACACAGATAACAAGCACATAGACAAATATGTTTTGTGAAGGGCAGGTCGTGCCTCACAAACCTTATTGAGTTCTTTGAGAAGGTGACTAAGGAAGTGGATGAGGGTAAAGCAGTAGATGTTGTGTATATGGATTTTAGTAAGGCGTTCGATAAGGTTCCCCATGGTAGGCTAATGCTAAAACTTCAGAGGTATGGCATTGAGGATACATTAGAGGTTTGGATTAGGAATTGGCTGGCTGGAAGGAGACAGAGGGTAGTAGTTGATGGATTATGTTCATCTTGGAGGGCAGTTACTAGCGGTGTACCACAAGGATCTGTTTTGGGACCATTGCTTTTTGTTATATTTATAAATGATCTAGAGGAAGGACTTGAAAGCTGGGTAAGCAAGTTTGCGGATGTCACAAAAGTCGGTGGAGTTGTGGATAGTGAGGAAGGAAGTGGTAGGTTACAGCGGGATATAGATAAGTTGCAGAGCTGGGCGGAAATGTGGCAAATGGAATTCAATGTAGCTAAGTGCGAAGTCGTTCACTTTGGTAGGAATAACAAGATGATGGATTACTGGGCTAATGGTAGGCTACTTGGTAGTGTGGATGAGCAGAGGGATCTTGGTGTCTATGTACACAGATCTCTGAAAGTTGCCACCCAGGTAAATAGTGCTGTGAGGAAGGCATATGGTGTACTGGGCTTTATTGGCAGAGGAATTGAGTTCCGGAGTCCTGAGGTCATGTTGCAGTTGTATAAGACTCTGGTGAGGCCTCATCTGGAGTATTGTGTGCAGTTTTGGTCGCCATACTATAGGAATGATGTGGAAGCTTTAGAACGAGTGCAGAGGAGGTTTACCAGGATGTTGCCTGGAATGGTAGGAAGATCGTATGAGGAAAGGCTGAGGCACTTGGGGCTGTTCTCATTGGAGAAGAGAAGGTTTAGGGGAGATCTGATAGAAGTGTATAAGATGATTAGGGGTTTAGATAGGGTAGATACTAAGAACCTTTTACTGCTAATGGAGTCAGGTGTTACTAGGGGACATAGCTTTAAATTAAGGGGTGGTAGGTATAGGACAGATGTTAGGGGTAGATTCTTCACACAGCGGGTTGTGAGTTCATGGAATGCCCTGCCCGTATCAGTGGTGAACTCTCCTTCTTTATGTTCATTTAAGCGGGCATTGGATAGGCATTTGGAAGTTATTGGGCTAGTATAGGTTAGGTAGGACTCGGTCGGCGCAACATCGAGGGCCGAAGGGCCTGTACTGCGCTGTATCCTTCTATGTTCTATGTTCTATGTTCTATGTTCTATGTTCTACATCAATCCACCCCTCGAGGCTGTTGCAGAGATATACTGCTGCCCCTACCCCATGTGTTTTCGCTCAATCCACATCTCGATGCTGTTACAAGGTAGAGGACCACCCCTTTCAATTAAGCAGGATCGTTATAATGAAACGATAGAAGACCATTCTTCTCCTCGAAGGAGTTACACAGGAATAGAGAATGAAGCAACTCAGCTCGTTGAGTACATTACACAGCCCACGAGGAGGCCATTCAAACCACCTTAGGTGCTACGCAGAAAGGTGGAAACTTTCGCTAACGGGAAATAGAGAGTAGAGATAAATGTTTATTTTCAGGTTGCAAAGCTGTAACTTCTGTATTGCTGCAGAGATCACTGTGGGATCATCAATCACAAATAATCTGTATCAAAGATCTAGAGGAAGGGAACTGAATGGCGCGAAGCTCAATTAGCGCATCACCAAGATAATCATTCAAGATGTCGTCAAATGGAGGTACTGAGTCTGCAATGTGATACAGACAAGGAAGGTTAGTGAGCAAACCTTCAGCAGAAAGAACATAAGGTAAGTTGTCTATTGTGGCAGGAAGGATAAAACAATGGCGAACAATTTAAATGGAGAGAGATTGCAGAACTCTGTGATACAGGCGGTTTCCATGTTCCTGGGACATGAATCATATGAAGTCAGTCTGCAGATGCAGCAAGTAATTTGGAAAGTAAGTGGAATGATGCTGTTTCTGGTAAAGGTTATCACGTTAAATGAGGAATGTTTTACTGCATCAGAACGGGGCATTGCTGAGATAACATCGGATACATTGTGTGCAGTTTTGATTGCCTAAACGTAAAAAAAATATAAATCTTTCAGAAGATTTTCATGGATGTTTCCCTTCACACATTCCTGGAAGGAAGGCCTCTTGTTATGGGTTTATCAGTTTTGATCTGAGATGAGAAATCTTCTTGAATCATACATGACTTGCTGAAAGGTGTTTCAGCTGGATGCACGTTTCCACTTGATAAGGAGTCTAAGTCTAGAGAATAATTTTAAGAATAAGATGCATTGATATCAACACACGTATCATATAGACATCGACTGATATTTACAAATTACACAGACGCATATAAACATTTCATCAGATGACAAAGCAGGGACTATTTTTTCTAATGAAAGGCACTGTGGACAACAACAGGGATGATGCACCTTCATATCGACCATTATCATCTATTCCAGAGAATGTTCCAGGAGAGCACACATGGCCCAGTTTGATGTTCAGTTGACATTATTGTTCAACACAGAGAGGGAGAAAAATGGTCCCTGCCTGAGAAGCAGAGCTGATTGATCCCTCTCTCTTACTTTGTCCACCTGACAGCAAAACGTGAGACCCGAAAAGCCCTGAGTTATCTTCACCACTTGTGAAGGATTCCTGGTCAGGACCCATTGGAATCTCTTCACTGCTGGAAGCAAAGGCAGTTCAGCCAAATCCAACTGTTCCACAAATAAATCCCAAGACCAGTAGCTTGTGTGAGCAGAATAATTTCAAAGGCAGAAGAACATTTTGGACATTCTATCTTTTGCTATTTGTTGTGAGTTCAACTTCCTGCATTTCACATTTTTCTCAAAAATGACCCAGTCTCAGTCCTATACAATTGGTCATAACACTAAAGTGGCTACTTTTAAAATTTGTTGTAACCAGTGGAAGAGTGGGACTGGAACAGGACACAGTGACCCTCCAACATTTGTCGGAACACGAATGAGAAATTCTAGTTGGACTTTTCAAGTGGGAATTCCCTTTTCCAAATGTTTATGTTGCCTGGACATTGCATTTGTTCAAAGTTGTGCTGTATTCAAACATTTGACAGACAAGTGCAAGTAGAAAAATTGTATACAGACAGAAAAGTGCTGCTGAAACCACAATCAGAGTAGCTACAATCTTAGAGCCTTGTGGAGCAGTGACAGCGTGTCTAATGACCCAATCCTGCTCCTCAGTCCTATATTCCTATGTTCAATTCAACCCCTCACACCTCCTGCACTGGTGCTGACGGGGGCATCTTGCACCAAATACCTGGTCCACAGTAACACAGGATCTCATCCATTCCCTCCAGACTGTCACACATAGTTTGGTGTGGGTCGGAAAATGTTACTTCAAAACCCAGGCTGGGTTCGAAAGATAACTCTGGTCTCTTTACAGAGTGTCTCCTCTCTGTAACTTGTGCTTCATTTGTTGGTCATGGTATAGACCCAGATTCACTGAATTCAGCCCCCAGACCTCACTAAGAGATGGCTCATAAAGAACTTTGCTCTCTCTGATTGCAACGTTCAATAACAGATCGTGCAGGAAAATTACAACCATTAACTTTGTAATTACAGAATATGAGAACATAAGGAACAGGATCAGGTAGTTCGGATAATCAAGCCATTGTACACGATCATGGCCGATCTACTGTTCATATTAACTCATCTTTAATGTTCAATTCTTCACACCCCCTCAGCTCTCTGACAGGTCAAAACTCCATCTCCCGCCTTTTTAAATACTTTCAGTGATGTAGCTCCCCTAGCTTTCGAGAAAAGATAATTCCTGACATTCACTACCCTCTGTGAGAGGAAAACACTCCTCACACAGACACCGTCACCTATTGTTATGAACAAGAGGGTAATACAGGGGCTCAGCAAACAGTGAATAGCCTTGATATCAAGGCAGTCTTTCACTGCGAATGTCATCAGAAGCGCCATCTTATTTGAGCTTAATGGCAATCAGGTGTCCCTTCCCCACTGGCTGGGGTCTTTCAGAGCACAAAGGAAGATGCCTGTTTGGGGGCCGAAAATCTCAGTCCCAGGACATCCCTTCAGGAGATCATCAGGGTAACTTCCTCAGCATAAACATCTTCAGCTGCTTCACGAATGTCTTTCGCCATCATAAGACCGGAGGTGGGGATGGTCACTGAGGGTTACACAATGTTCAGAACATTTTGTCTCCCATCAGCTCCTGATGCCGAACAGCATTCAGGCCTGTGCTGTTAAAGTGTCGGTCACATTCATGTAACAGTGCCGTCAGATGCAGTTAAAAGAGGAGCTCATTCAACATCTCAAGCTGGTTACATACAGAAATGTGGAAGCCATTCAACCCATCGAAACTACTGAACAAGAAGAGGGACAGCCCATTCAATACCCCTGCTTGTTCCACAGGAAGAGAAGGGGTCTGGTCAGTACATCGAGCTGTTAAACAGGATCAGGTAGGGTCCAATCAGACCCTTGAACCTGTTTCATGGGACCTGGAGGAGGCCAATCAGCCCACGAGATTGATATACATGAACTGGAGGGTGTCACTGATGCTCCAATACAAGAACACAATGGAGCAGAGACTGTACTCATGGATGGCTGTACGAGGTTCCTTGTGGGTCCATTGCCGGTGGAACGTCTGCTACTTTAACGTGGTTTGCTGGCAGTGAGGAGGGAAGCCAGATGTTTTGTATCAAGTCTCAAAGAGGCATCTTCCATCTCTGAATAGACAGACCAAGGTTCTCCATGGAAATAGGCAACTGTTTTAGAATGAAGGCATTGTGGCTGCTGTCAGGATTTTGTATAACGTGATGTTTAATATAGGATCACACACAATGCACTATATTCAAAGTCTGACCTCTCTCTCTCTCTCTCTCTCTCTCTCTCTCTCTCTCTCTCTATCTCTATCGATATAGGGAGTGGGGTGGGGTGAGGGGAACGTCCACAGAGGTTCTTGTAACCCGAGTAAAAACAAGCCATGGATTTTATCACCGTATCAATATCTGTTTAGAACATCATGAGAGACTGTCCATTCCCCTTAAGTTTCAATGCAATCATCTTTTATTCTCTCACAGCGCTAAAGATTAATCTTCATTCACCCCTCATTTCACCACCATCCCAGGGATTAGTCTGTTGAAAAACCTTTGCACTTTCTCTGTGGCAGGACGATTATTTCTTATAAGGGAAAGAAAATCTGTGCACAATTTCCCAAGACTGCCTCAACAACACTCTCAGGTTTGATCACAATCGTTCCTTTTCCTCAATGAGACAAGTCCGTTTCTTTCCTGTGGCGCAAAATGCCTTCCCTTCTCGCCACACTGCGACCGACTTGGAATTTAAAAGTTCCTTACATCTATATGTGAGCATCAACACAGCCAACACCAGAGATGCTACGGGAAATGGACATCACACTCAGGGAAAAGGCTAAGAAAGAATGCACTTGAAATAACGAATAGTCACCCACCTGAATGGAAATGAGCAGTAGGAATATGGGAAACTATTCTTCCCTCATAGGTCAGGCCAACATGTTATGCCTATCTTGAACTGAGTGGCTGGTTCAGCTGTTCCACAGGACAGTAAAGAGTAAAACACATTGCTGTGGGTTTCCAGTCACACAGAGACCTGATCAGGGAAGGATGACCCATTGCCTTCACTAAAGGACATGAAGCAAGCAGATGGGCTTTTTATACTTAATGATGATGGTTTCACTTCAATGCCACCAATTTCATTCATATTAACAGATTATTATTCTGTGGCTCTAGATCATGATTTAATGACTTGAGCACCATGAATTATCTTCCCGTCAGACAGTTTCTGTGCAGAGAACAAGTTAAACATTTCAAGTGCAATTATTTTGTGATTGACATGTGGTTAGAAGGGGCTTGAAGCAGGTTATTCCGGATTTAACAGAGGCTCAAATGATGGTCTACTCAGAAGGTGCACTGTGGCTAAGGAGGAGTTGGAGTATCATGATGGTGATATTGGACTGAATTAGAGAATGGGGAGGATATGGAGATATCGATCTGTGCAGGGCTAGAAGGATTAAGAAGTTTTAGAGTTTCTCCTCGCATATTGGTGATTCATTTGAAAGTAGTAATTTGCTCATTATAATTTCTAAGGAATGGGATTTTTCATTAGAGCTGAAAACAATGACTTCCACCTTTCCTAATTTCAATAACATGAGCAACAATCCAGTTTAACCTGCTTTAATAGACAGTTAGAATGACTTACCAGGCACACCAACTATAGCGAGGATGGGATAGTAACCAGCTTGAATAACAATCAGTACATCATAGATCCTCCATACTAATGATACCCAAGGTTTGGAAAGCCAGTGAAGACTAGTGGAAAAACTCCTCTCCATTGTTGGATCATTTCAGTCTAATGTTCTCAGATTCTGATATCTCCTCCCTGTCTCTCTGGAGCTGCTGATCCCTGTTAGTACTGTCGGCGATGCTCCCACTCATACTATGGGATAACACATTGAACTGAATCCTTAATTAATAAAAGAGGCAAGCCCTCCAGTGACACATTTAGGATCCACGGAGACTGACATTAATCCCAGTCACTGAACAAATAGCTGCAGCTAACGCCTTTCAATTCAACATTATTTTATTACAATTCAAAATGATGATTAACATTTACACAGTCTGGATTGGATATGCGAGGCTGACTGAGGGAACGAATGTTGAGTATGGTAGATAATTGCGTGTAACCATTCAGTCTGCATTGGATATGAAAGTAATGCCAAAGGTTTGTAGGAACGCCAACATGCGTCTCTGCTTATAAATGGAAACATAGACCCTGTAACTACTGCTGAGGCATGACAATATCAATAAGAGCTTGAGAGAACTTTTATAGGCCATGATGTGGAGACAATATGTACCTAAGTCAGCGTGGGGTTATAACAGACAGACGGCATTGATATGTTAACAGAGAATTGTACGTAAGAGATAATGGGGACTCCAGATGTTGGAGAATTCAGTGTAGATAAAGCATGATAGTGGAGCAGGCACAGAAGGTCAGGCAGCATCCGAGTAGCAAGAGAATAAACGCTTCCGGCAGGGCACTTCTTCAGAACTGCGAAGGGGCAAAGGGGCTGAGAGATAAATGGGTGGTGGGGGTGAGGCTGGGGGAAAGGTTGGTGTTGGTGGGGGAAGCTATGAGGTGATAGTGATAGGTCAGTGGGGAGTTGGAGCAGATCGGTGGGAAGGAAGATGGATAGGTAGTTCCCACGAGAGGTCGGATCTGAGTCGCAGGGTTGGATTTGCGATCTGGGTCGTCAAGGGGAGATTTGAAAATTTGTGAGTCCAATGTTTATGCTGTGTGTTAGTCGGTTTCTGAAGCAGAAGATGAGGTGTTCCTGGTGACATCCTGATATATCTCATCTGAACCCCTTTCAGCTTAATAATCTCCTTCCAATAACAGAACTTCACACAGTACTGCAGAAGAGGCTTCATCAATGTCCTTCACAATCTCAGCATGACTTCTCAATTTCTAACCCCAAATGTCTGAGCAATGAAGTAGCCTTAAACAGCTTGTCTATAAGTGCCACAAACTTCTGTGAATTCGATCGGCACCTGTGGGTCCCTCTTTTCTACAACACTACCAACGCACTACTATTAATTGCATAACCCCCCGCTTTTTATTTTACCAAAATGCAATACCTCGCATTTATCCAAGTTAAACTCAGTGAGTGATATTACTGCCCCTTCACCCTCCTGCTTCAGGTTTAAAAGACCCTCCCCTCTCCAGGAAGCCTACAAACACAGGCCTTGAGTTTCCCAAAGACCAAGACCTTGATTTGCTTTGTGCAAGCAGAGGGAGGAGAGGGTAAGGAGAGGCTGGAAAGTAAACCGATGCCTTGTATCACATAATAATTTCAGGAAGAGGAAAGCCACATGTCAGAGGTTAGAAATAGTGGCCAGTGTTTTTGGCCAGAAATTGTGCTCTTTCCTCATCCCTGGTGTTTCAGTATTGATATCTATTCGAGATCCCTCACATTGCAAGGTTTCTTGCCCTAGTATTGCAGATTGCAGATAATAGCCATTTAAGCTGGAAATCATAGCCAAGCAATTAAAGAAGTTGCTTGGCAGAGCACGTGCACTCATCATCCTATAGTTGAGGCTAATAGCTTTTATTTGTTTAACAATGAGAACTGTTGCCTGTGTTTTTCAGTAATGTTAATCAGAATGTAGTAAATCCAGATAGAGCTAAAAACTGACACTTAAAATTCTGGGCATGGTTTAAATCTTGTGTGGTGGATAGCACCCCTTCCCATGGGGCAGAGCTCTGGATTCGATTCCCTTCCATGAACTTGTGGTAGTGTCACTTGCTCTGGAACAGATGACCTCGATTCTATTGTGGGGGTGTGTCACAGTATGTTCAAAGAAAGCTGATGAACAAACAGACAGGAAAATCATGTTGCAGCTTTAGGGGCTATTGTTGAGTGATGGTAATGCCCTGACCTCTGAGCCTAAAGGTTCACATCCCACAGAGATGTTTCATTATATGTCTGAGCACGTGGATTAAAATGATTTTTGAAATGTGACTTGATGGAGTCCATGCAAGGACTGCACAAAACACTACATAGGGCAAACAGGGAGACAGCTAACGATCCGTATCCATGAACACCAACTAGCCATGAAACAACACGACCAGCTATCCTTAGTAGCCACACACGCAGATGACAAGCAACATGAGTTCGACTGGGACAACACTACTATTATAGGACAAGCCAAACAGAGAACAGCCAGGGAATTCCTAGAGGTATGGCACTCATCCACAGTTTCTATCAACAAACACATCGACTTGGACCCAATATACCGGCCACTGCAGCGGACAGCTGGAACTGACAACCGGAAGCAGCAGAGACAAACCACTATAAAAGCTTGAGGAAACATCACAGAAGGGCTTCACAGGAGGTTCCCAAGCACTGAGGATGTCACCTACAGAGGGGACGAAACGTCTGCAAATTAAATTCCCAGCTCAGTGAACAGAACCACAACAGATATACACAGAAGCACAGACAAACCACCCTGCACCACCACGTAGTCTCCTGTCAGTAAACCGGCATACACAGAAACACACACACACAACCCTACACCACCAAGTTATTTCCTGCTATTGATCAGATATATACAGAAATACACACACACACAATCCCATTCTACCACTCTGTCTCCTGCCATTAAACAGAAATACACAGCAATGGACACAGACAACCCTCTAACAACACGCTGTCTCCTGTAATTCAACTGATATATAAATAAAACACACATGCACACAACCATCCATCGCGACCCTGTCTCAAGTCATTAAACAGGGATACACAGAAACAGATTCACACCAACCTGCAACAGTATCTGTGTCTTGTTATTAAATAGTTATTGACAGAAACACAAACACATAACCTTCCACCACTAGCCTATCTCCTGCCATTAAACAGATATGTGCAGAAAAACCCACACAACCCTCCATCAGCACGTGTCTCCTTCAATTAAATAGATATGCACGGAAACACACACGCACAACCCTCCACCAAAACTCTGTTCCTTGCCATTAGTCAAATATACAATGAAACACACATTACAACCCTCCACCACCATGTTGTCTCCCGCTATTAAGCAGATACACACACACACACACACACACACACACACACACACACACACACACACACACACACACACACACACACACACACACACACACACACAATGGTACACCATCACACACTCTCTGGCAATTAAACAGGAATAACAGAAACACACACACATCTCGACACCATCCCCCTGTCTCCTGCCATTAAACTGACATACACAGAAATACACACACAACCCTTCACCACCACATTGTTTCCTGCCATTAAACAGATACACACGCAAACACACACGCACACACAACCCTTGACACCCAATTTGTTTCCTGCCATTAAACAGACATACACAGAAACACACACACACACAAACCCTTCACCACCACATTGTTTTCTGCCAGTAAACAGACATACACATAAAACACACACACAACCCTCCATCGCCGCCCTGCTTCCCACCATTAAACAGGGATATGCAGAAATACATACACACCAACCTGCACCAATACCTGTCTCCTGTTATTAAACAGATATAGACAGAAACATAAAACACACAACCTTCCACCACCACTCTGTCTCCTGCCATAAAACGAAAACATGCAGAAACACACACACAAAACCCTCCACCACACCCTGTTTCCTGCCATTAATCAGATATACACTGAAACACACAACACAACCCTCCACCACCACATTGTTTTCTGCCATTAAGCAGATGTACACAGAAACACACAAACACAACCCTCCACTAACACCCTGCCACCTGTCAATAACAGATATACACAGACACACACACAAAACTAAACCACCTCTGTCTCCTTCCATTAAATAGATATAAACAGGAACACGCACACACAAGCCTCCACGATCATCCTGTCTGCTGCTATTACACAGATATACACAGAACTACACACACACACACACATGCACACACACTCTCTCTCTCCAGCAATTAAGCAGGTATAAATAGAAACGCACACATATCTCGACACCATCACCCTGTCCCCGGCATTAAACAGATATACACAGAAACACACACACACACACACACACACACACTCCCTGACACCCAATTTGTTTCCTGTCATTAAGCAGATATACACAGAAACACACACATACACACACACACTCTCTCTCTCTCCAGCGATTAAGCAGGTATAAACAGAAACACACACGCATCTCGACACCAACACCCTGTCCCCTGCCATTAAACAGACATACAGAGAAATAAACACACATAACCCTTCACCACCACATTGTTTTCTGCCGTTAAACAAATATACCCAGGAACACACACACACACACACACACGCACAACCCTTGACACCCAATTTGTTTCCCGTCATTAAGCAGATATACACAGAAACAAACATACAATCCTCCACGCTCACTATGTGTCCTGCAATTAAACAGATACATACAGAAATATACACACAAACTCCAGCACCACCCTGTCTCCGGCCATTAAACAGATATACACAGGAACACATGCTCACCATCCTCCACCACCATCCTGACTCCTGTCATTAAACAGATATACACAGGAACACAAACACACACAACCCTCCACGACCACCCTGTCTCCTGCAATTAAACAGATACATACAGCAATACACGCACAAACTCCAGCACCACCCTGTCTCTGGCAGAAAAACACACTCACCATCCTCCACCACCACGCTGTCTTCTGCTACTAAGCAAAAATCTACAGAAACATGCAGACAACCCTCCATCACCACCCTGTCTCCTGGCATTAAACAGATATACACAGGACCACAAATACACAACCCTCCAGCACCACCCTGTCTCCTACGATTAAACAGATATACACAGGAACACAAACACACCACCCTCCACCCACCACTCTCTCCCCGTCATTAAACTGATATGCACTGAAACACACACATACCCAACCCCCCACCACAGAAACAGACCCATACATCGCTCTACCACCCCCTTGTCTCGTATAATTAAACAGATATGCAATGAAGCACACATATCTCTACACCACCACCCTGTCCCCAGCACTTAAATAGATATACACAGAAACACACACACGCACAACCCTTCCAAGACCACCCTGTCCCCAGCACTTAAACAGATATACACAGAAACACGCACACCACCCTCCATCACCACCCTGAATCCTGCCACTGAGCAGATATACATAGAAATGTACACACACAACCCTCGAGCACCACCGGTCTCCTGTCATTAAACAGATATACACAGAAAAACACATACAACCTTCCACGAACACCCTGCCTACTACCCTTAAATAGATATACACAGAAACGGTCATACATACACAACCCTCCACCACCACCCTGTCTCCTGCCAGGAAGCACATAGACACAGAAACACAGACACTCTACATTCCACTACCACATTGTCCCTTGTCATTAAATAGATTTACGTCGAAACACACACACACCAGCCTCCTCCACCACCATGTCCTTCAATTAAACCGATATATACAGAAACATACACACATATTTCAAGTACCACCCTGTCTCCTGCCATTAAACAGTTATAGACAGAAACACACACACACCCGTCCTCCACCACACTATCTCCTGTCAATAAACAGTTATAGACAGAAACACGCACACACAGTATCCTCTACCACCAACCTGTCACCATCCCTTAAATAGATGTATACAGACACACCCGCACACAACAATCCACGAGCACCCTTCCTCCTGTTATTAAACAGGTACACACAGAAATACGCACACAACCCTCCATCACCATCCTGCCTCTTGCTATTAAACAGGTACACACAGAAATACACACACAATCCTCCATCACCACACTCTCCTGCTATCAAACAGATATACACAGAAACACGCACACATACAGAACCCTCCACCACCAGCCTGTTTGCTGCCATTAATCACATAGACACATAAACACACACACACCTCCCCAATCACACACTCTCCGGTGATTAAACAGATATGAACAGAAACACACATATCTCGACACCAACACCCTGACTCCTGCCATTAAACAGACATGCACAGAAACACACACACAACCCTCCACCACCACATTGTTTTCTGCCATTAAACAGACATACACAGACACACATACACACGTGCACACCCACACACACACGCACACACAACCCTTCAACAGCAATTTGTTTCCTGTCATTAAGCAATTAAACAGATATTTACAGAAACTTATAGACAACCCTCCACCACCACCCGTCTCTTGTCATTAAAGAGATATGCACAGAAACACGCACACCCATTCCTCCAACACCACCCTGTCGCCTGTCATTAAACAGAAATGCACTGAAACACACCCACATCCCTCCACCATCACCGTGTTTCCTGCCGTTAATCAGATATACACAGGAACACACATTCAAGATGCTACACCACCACCAATCTATCTCCAGCCCTTAAATAGATATTACCAGAAACACACACTCACACAACCCTCCAAGACCACCCTGTCTCCTGCCATTGGGCGGATATACACAGAAGTGCACACACGCATTAGCCTCGACTACCACCCTGCCTCCTGCCATTAAACAGATATACATAGAAACACGCATACAACCTTCCACGAACATCCTATCCACGCACAAACCTCCAACACCACCTTGTTCTCTTGCCATTGAGCAGATATATGCAGAAATGCACACACACAACCCTCGACCACCACCCTTTCTCCTGTCAATATCCAGATATACACAGAAACACACACGCAATCCTCCAACATCACCTTGTTCTCCTGCCATTGAGCAGAGATATACAGAAATACACCCACACAACCCTCCACAACTACCCTGTCTTCAGCCCTTAAACAGATCTACCAGAAACACGCACACACACAAACCTCCACGACCACCCTGTTTCCTACCCATAAACAGATACACAAAACAACACATACACAAATCCCTCCACCACCACCCTGTCACCTGCAAGTAAATATATATACACAGAAACGCACACACCATCCTCCTCCACCACTCTGTCTCCTGCAAATAAACAGATATAGATAGAAACATGCACGCATATCTTCAGCACCACCCTGTCTCAAGTCATTAATCAGTTATATACAGAAACGCACACACAACTCTCCAACACCACCCTGTTTTTTTTAGATTAGATTAGACTTACAGTGTGGAAACAGGCCCTTCGGCCCAACAAGTCCACACCGACCCGCCGAAGCGCAACCCACCCATACCCCTACATTTACCACTTACCTAACACTACGGGCAATTTAGCATGGCCAATTCACCTGACCCGCACATCTTTGGACTGTGGGAGGAAACCGGAGCACCCGGAGGAAACCCACGCAGACACGGGGAGAACTTACAAACTCCACACAGCCTGTCGCCTGAGTCGGGAATTGAACCCGGGCCTCAGGTGCTGTGAGGCAGCAGTGCCATTAAACAGACATAAACAGAAACACATACATGCAACCCTCCACGACCATCCTGTGTCCTGCCGTTACACAGACCTACACACACACACACACACACACACACACACACACACACCTTCAACAGCAATTTGTTCCCTGTCATTAAGCAATTAAACAGATATTTACAGAAACATATAGACAACCCTCCGGCATCACCCGGTCTCCTGTCATTAAACAGATATACACCAAAACATGCACATCCATTCCTCCAACACCACCCTGTCTCCTGCATTTAAACATATATACACACAAACACACAGACACATCACCCTCCTCCACCACCCTGTCTCCTGTCATTAAGCAGATATACACAGAAACACACACACAACCTCCACAACCATCCTGTCTACAGTCATTACACAGTTATATACAGAAACACACTCTCACCAACCTCCAAAACCACCCTGTCTCCTGCAATTAAATGGATATTTACAGAAACATCTGGGCAATCCTCCACCACACTGTCTCCTGTCATTAAACAGATATACACAAAAACACACACACACCACCACGACCACTCTTTCGCCTATCATTAAACAGATATACGCAGAAACACACACACAGCACCCTCCACCACAACCATGTCTCCTGCCATTAAACAGATATACATAGAAATACACACAACGGCACGACACCACATTGTTTTCTGCCATTAAGCAGATATGCACAGACAGACACGCACAACCATCAACCGCCATCATGTCTCCTGCCATGAAACAGATGTACTTAGAAATAAACACATACCACCTTCCACCACCAACCTGTCTCCTGCAATTAAACAAATAAAACCAGAAACACACACATAGAGAACCCTCCACCACCACCCTGTTAGCTTCCATAAATCAATTATACACAGAAACACACACACACGACATTACACCACCAAGTTGTTTTCTGCCATCGATCAGATGTACACAGAAACACATGCACTCAACCCTCCACTACCACCCTGTCACCCGGCAATAAACCGATGTATGCAGAAACACACACACAACCCTCCACCATCACCTTATTTCCTGCCATTTAGCAGATTTTCACATAAACACGCATATTACACTCCACCACCACCCTGTCTCCTGCCACTAAACAGATATACACAGAAACACACACACAAACAGAACTCTCCACCACCACCATGTTTGCTGCCATTAATGAAATATACATATAAACACACACACACACACACACACACACACACACACACACACACACACACACACACACACACACACACACACACACACACACACACACACACACACACTCCACCATCACACACTCTCCGACGATTCAACAGATATAAACAGAAACACAAACACATCTCATCACCATCACCCTGTCTCCTGCCATTAAACAGACATGCACAGAAACACAGACATGCACAGAAACACAGACAAACACACAACCCTCCACCATAACCCTGTCCCCTGCCATTAAACAGATATATATCGAAATACATAAACACACAACTGTTAACCATCAAATTATTTCCTGCCATTAAACAGATGGACGTAGAAACGCACACAGACACAAAATCCCTGACCAACATTTTGTTTCCTGCCATTAAGCAGACATTCACAGAAACGCAAGCACAACCCTCAAACGCCACCATGTCTCCTGCCATGAAACAGATATAATCAGAACAAACGCATACCGCCCTCCACCACCACCCTGTCTCCTGCAATTAAACAGGTATACACAGAAACACACACATAAACCTCCACCATCAGCCTGTCTCCGGAATTAAACAGATATACACAGAAATACGCACTCATCACCCTCGACCACCACCTTGTCTCCTGCCAGTAAACAGATATAGACAGAAACACATATACAACCTTCCACGAACACCCTGCCTACTGACCTTAAACAGATACACATTGAAACACACATACATACACAAACCTCCACCACCACCCTGACTCCTGCCAGTAAGCACATAGTCACAGAAACAAATACACTCTACCCTCCAACACCACCCTGTCTCCTGCCAGTAAGCACATAGACACAGAAACAAATACACTCTACCCTCCAACACCACCCTGTCTCCTGCCAGTAAGCACATAGACACAGAAACAAATACACTCTACCCTCCAACACCACCCAGTCTCCTGCCATTGAATAGATATACACAGAAACACACACACACCACCATGTCTCCAGCCATTAAGCACAAATACACAGAAACACACATACACAACCCTCCACCACCAACTTGCAACATGCCAGTAAATAGTTATACACAGAAACACAGACATAGTACTCTCCACCACCACTCTGTCTCTAGCCCTTAAATAGATAGACACAGAAACACACACGCACACAACCCACCACAACCAAACTGCCTCCTGACATTAAACAGATGGATACAGAAACCAACACACACATCCCTCGACCGTCACTCTGTTTCCTGCTGTTAATCAAATATACACAGGACCACACATGTACAACACTCCACGACCACCCTGCCTCCTGCCATTAAACAGATATACACAGAAACACCGCACAACCCTCCACCACCGCCCTGTTTCCTGCAATTAATCGAATATACACAGAAACACAAATGCACACAACCCTCCAACACCACCAGTCTGTCTCCTGTCATTAAGCAGATATAAACAGAAAAACGCGCACAGCCCTGTACCAACTGCCTATCACCTACCATTAAACAGACATACACAGAAAATAAAATACACACACAGACACACCACCTACCAAAACTCTGTCTCCTGGCATTAAAACTATATACACAGAAACACACACCCACACACAAAAAAAACCCCTCCACCACCGCCTGTCTCCTACCAGTAAGCACATAGACACAGAAACTCAGACAATCTACTCTCCACCACCACCCTGTCCCCTGCCATGAAACAGATATATGCAGAAACTGACACACGCACACTAGCACACGCAACCCTCCATGAATACCCTGCCTCCTGCCATTGGTCAGATATACACAAACACACACACACACACACACACCAAACTGTCTCGTGCCATTAACCACATATACACAGAAACACATTCACACAGAAACACACTCACACACACACACACACACTCACTCACTCAAACCTCCTTGAACACCCTGTCTCCTCTCATCAAACAGTTATACACGGAAATACACACACACACACACACACACACACAAACTTTCACGAAATTTATAGCTTGGGGAATGGCAGTTACGATGCGATTAGGCAAGATTTAGGAACCGTAGGATGGGGAAGGAACCTGCAGGGGATGGGCATATTAGGAATGTGGAGCTTATTCAATGAAAAGCTCCTGAGTGTCCTAGATAAGTATGTACCTGTCAACAGGCAGGACCCTGTTTACGAAGGGTTTACGAAGGACGTGGAATCTCTGCTCAAGAGAAAGAGGGAGACTTATTTTAGGATGAGATGTGAAGAGTCAGGCGCTTGAGCGTTATAAGGTAGCCAGAAAAGACCGAAAGAGAGAGCTCAGAAGAGCCAGGAGGAGACATGAGAAGCTGTTGGCGGATAGGATCAGGGTAAACCCTAAGGCTTTCTATAGGTATTTAAGGAATAAAAGAATGACAAGAGTAAGATTACGTCCAATCAAGGATAAACGGGAAGTTGTGTGAGGAGTCAGAGGAGATAGGGGAAGCACTAAATTAATATTTTTCGACGGTATTCACTCTAGAAAACGACAATGTTGCCAAGGAGAATACTGATATCCAGGCAACTAGACTAGGTGGGATTGAGATTCACAGGGAAGAGGTATTAGAAATCCTGCAGAGTGTGAAAGTAGATAAGTCCCCTGGACCGGATGGGGTTTATCCAAGGAACCTCTGTGAAGCCAGGGAGGAGATTGCCGAGCTTTGACATTGATCTTTAAATCGTTATTGTCTACAAGAATAGTGCTAGGAGACTGGAGGATAGCAATTGTGGTTCACCATTCAAGAATGGGATTAGAGACAACCCTGGTAATTATAGACCAGGGAGCCTTACTTCAGTTGTTTGTAAAGTGTTGGAAAAGGTTAAAAGAGATAGGATTTATAATCACCTGGAAAATAATAATTTGATTATGGATAGTCCGCACAGTTTTGTGAAGGTTAGGTCGTGCCTCACAAACCATATTGAGGTATTTGAAAAGGTGACTGAACAGTTGGATGAGAGTAAACCGGTTGAGGTGGTGTATATGAATTTCAGCAACGCGTTTGATAAGGTTCCCCACAGTAGGCTATTGTACAAAATGCGGAGGAATAGGATTGTGGGAGTTATAGCAGTTTGGATCAGTAATTGGCTTGCTGAAAGGAAACAGAGAGTGGTGGTTGATGGGAAATTTTCATCCTGCAGTCCAGTTACTAGTGGTGTGCCTCAAGGGTCGGTGTTGTGTCCACTGCTGTTCGTCATTTTTATAAACGACCTGGACGATGGAGTAGAAGGGTGGGATAGTAAATTCGCAGATGACACTAAGGTCGGTGGAGTTGTGGATAGTGACGAAAGATGTTGTAGGTTACAGAGAGACATAGATAAGCTGCAGAGCTGGGCTGAGAGGTGAAAAATGGATTTTAATACAGACAAGTGTGAGGTGATTCACTTTGGTCGGAGTAGCCGGAATGCAAAGCTTTGGGCTAATGGTAAGTTTCTTGGTAGTGTAGATGAGCAGAGAGATCTCGGTGTGCAGGTACACAGATCCTTGAAAGGTGCCACCCAGTTTGACTGTATTGTTAAGAAGGCATACCGTGATTTAACTTTTTTTAATAGAGGGATAGAATTCAGGAATTATTATGTTATGCCACAGCTGTACAATACTCTGGTGCGGCCGCACTTGGAATATTATGTACAGTTCTGGTCACCGCATTATAAGAAGGTTGCGAAAGCTTTGGAAAGTGTGCAGAGGACATTTAATAGGATGTTGCCTGGTATAGAGGGAAGGTCTTCCGAGGAAAGTCTGACGGACTTGAGGCTGTTTTCGTTGGAGAGAAGAAGGTTGAGAGGTGACTTAATAGAGACAAATAAGATAATCATTGGGTTAGATAGGGTGGACAGGGAAACCCTTTTTCCAAGTATGATGACAGCGAGCACAAAGGGGCATAGCTTTAAATTGAGGGGTGACAGATATAGGACAAATGTCAGAAGTAGTTTCTTTACTCAGAGAGTAGTAAGGGTATGGGATGCTTTGCCAGCAACGTTAGTAGATTCGCCAACTTTAAGTACATTTAAGTCGTCATTGGACAAGCATATGGACGTACATGGAATAGTATAGGTTAGATTGGCTTCAGAGTGGTATGACAGGTCGGCGCAACATCAAGGGCGGAAGGGCCTGTACTGCGCTGTGATGATCTATGTTCAATGTTCTATGAACACCCTGCCTACTTACCTGAAGCAGATATACGCAGAAACGCGCATGCATACACAACCTTCCACCACCATCCTGTCTCCTGCCAGTAATCACATAAACACAGAAACACAGACACGATACCGTCCATCACCACCCTGTCTCCTGCCATTAAACAGATTATATACACAAACACACACTTACATCCCTCGACCACCACCTTGTTTCCTGCCGTTAATCAGACATACACAGAAACACACACGCACAACCCTCCACCACCACACTGTCTCCAGCCTTTAAAACAGATATACACAGAAACATGCACACAACCCTCTACCACCACCCTGTCTCCTGCCCTTAAACAGATATACACAGAAGCACACATGCAAATAGAACGCTCCACCGCCAGCCTGTTTCCTGCAATTAGTCAGCCATACACAGAAACAGACACATACAACACACTCCACCATCACCAGTCTGTCTCCTGTCATTAAGATACATACAGAAAAACATACACATCCCTGCACCACCACCCTAACACCAACATTAAACAGACAAACACATAACCTTCCACCACCACCACCCTGTCTCCTGCTATTTAATAAATATACACAGAAACATACACACACACAGCCCTCCACCACCACCCTGCCTCCTACCAGTTAGCACTTAGACACAGAAGCACAGGCATCTACCCTCCACCACCACCCTGTCTCCTGCCATTAAAAGGATATACGCAGAAACACCCACACACACAACACTCCATGAACACCCTGCTCCTGCCATTGGACAGATATACACAATAACATACACACACCAAACTGTCCCGTGCCATTAAGCACATATTCACAGAAACATACACACGCACTCACTCAAACCTCCTTCACACCCTGTCTCCTGCCATCAAGCAATTATACACGGAAATACACACGCACAACCTTCCACGAACACCCTGCCTACTGCCCTTAAACAGGTATACACAAAAACGCACATACATGCAAAACCCTCCACTACCACCCTGTCTCCAGCCATTAAATTGATATAAGCAGAAACACACACAACACTCCATGACCACCCTGTCTCCTGCCATTGAACAGATATACACAGAAACACACACACCACCACCCTGTCTCCTGCCATTAAGCACATACACAGAGAAACACACGCACAAACCTCCACAACCACCCTGTCTCCTGTCATCAATCAAATATGCACAGAAATACACACACAACCCTCCATCACCACCATGTTCTTCTGTCATTGTGCATATATACACAGAAACACACACGCACAACCCTCTACCACAATCCTGTCTCCAGCCCTTAAATAGATATACACAGAATCAGACACAGACTCCTCCACAACAACCCTATCTCCTGCCATTAAACAGATATACACAGAAACACACACACAACCCTCCACCACCACCTTGTTCTTCTGCCATTGAGCAGATATACACAGAAATAAACACACAAACTTCGACCATCCCAGTCTGTCTCCTGTCATTAAGCAGGTATATACAGAAAATACCCACAAACCTGCACCACCCTAACACCGACCATTAGTCAGACATACACAGACAACCTTCCATCAACATTCTGTTTCCAGGCATTCAACAGATATACACAGAATTGGCTGGCTGACAAAAGGCAGAGAGTTGCTCTAGATGGAAAGTATTCTGCCTGGACAACAGTGTTGAGTGGGGTCTCGCAGGGCACTGTACCTGGCCCTCTGCTGTTTGTAGTTTTTATAAAGGACTTGGATGAGGAGGTTGAGGGATGGTTTAGTAAATTTGCGGATGACACAAAGGTTGGAGTTGTCGTCGATATTATAGAGGGCTACTGTAGGTTGCAGCACGACATAGACAGGATGCAGAGCTGGGCTGAGAAATGGCAGATTGAGTTCAACCTGGATAAATGCGGAGTGATGCATTTTGAAAGGTGCAACTCGAATGCTGAATATAGGATTAAAGACAGGATTCTTGGCCGTGTGGAAGAACAGAAGGATCGGGGTGTGCAAATACATAGATCCCTCAAAGTTTTCACACAAGTGGATAAGGTTGTTAAGAAAGCATATGGTATTTTGACTTTTATTAACGGAGAATAGAGTTTAAGCACCGTTTTCTGCAGCTCTACGAGTCCCTGGTGAGTCAATACCTGGAATATTGTGTCCATTCTGGTCACCCTACTATAGGAAAGATACAGAGGCTTGGGAGAGGGTGCAAAGAAGGTTTACCAGGATGCTACTTGGACTGGAGGGCTTGCCTTATGAAGAAAGGTTGAATACACTCGGAATTTTTTTTTTGGAGAGAAGGAGAAAGAGAGGAGAGCTGGTAGGGATGTACAAAATAAAGAGAGGAATAGATAGAGTCAATAGCCAGAGAATTTTCCCCAGGTCAGGATTGACTGGTTCCAGAACTCATAGTTTGAAGATGTTAGGAGGAAGGTATAAAGTAGATGTCAGAGGTAGTTACTTTTTGACACAGAAAGTTGTGAATGCATGGAATGCGTTACCAGAGGTATTGGTGGAAGCAGAGTCATTGGGGACATTTAAGCGACTGCTGGACATGCACATGGATAGCAGTTAGTTGAGGGGTGCGTAGGTTGTTACTATATTTTATATTAGGATTAAATCTCGGCACAACATCGTGGGTCAAAGGGCCTGCTCTGTGCTGTGCTTTCTATGTTCTGTGTTCTCTGACAAGTATGGGTCGACCTCTGACAAACTAATGCCAACTGCAAAAGAAGCTTTTAAGACTTCATAGAGTTGCAAAGTTGTCAGCACTGCAAGTATGTTTTCGTCATTGTTGATTTTTTCTCCTTGATGGGTTGAAGCTTACCCCACTTCAACGCTACTGCTAAAATTGTTGTAAATATTTTACTCAAGGAGATTATTACCTGCTTTGGTATTTGCTTTTTTCCAAGTTCTGACAATGCCCCTCATTTCATTGGAGATATTAATGAGGAATTCTGCTCTCATTTTGGGATACACCACCAACTTCATTGTGCTTATTGCCCACAGGCTGCAGGGCTTGTGGTGCATGGTGACCAGAGTCTGAAAACTAAACTTACCAAATGGACTTCTGAGACAGGTCTTTCCTGGGTTAGGGTGGTGTTATTGTTCCACCTACGAGGAACTCCTGTAGGGAAAACTCGCTTGTCCCCAGCCGAAATATCCGAGGTCGAGCTTCCTCTCGCCTTGGGATGATGCTTCCTCCCCTATTCCTTTCAAACACATGACTAAGGATATGTCCTCCTGTGTTCTTTCTTTGACCAAAGTTTTGGGACATCTTCACTCTAAGGTCTGTGCTACTCATGAGAAGCTCCCCTCCCTCAACAATATCCCAACTGTTGAATCTCCTAACTCTTTTATTCTCATCATGATTTGCACAAGCTGCAGCCTCCAACCTCAATGGCAAAGGCCCTTCCAGGGTTTCCACACCAGTCTGACTGCTGTAAAGGTCGCCGGGCATTCCGCCTGGGTTCACCTTCATCATTCCAAAGTCATTAGATGAGACCCTTCCGGGGTCGGGGGGTGTGATGGAGTGGATTGTGGTGGTGATGATGATGGAAATGGAGATGATGGGAACTTGAAGACAAACCGGAATCAGTTTGTAACAAACTAGTCTACTATGATATAGCTGCATGTTCCGATTCGTAATTATTCTTCTGTTTTACATACACTGATCCTTAATGCAGAACGGCATTATGATTAAGATAGAACTTAGTCTGTTGTGTGGACTCGTTGCCACCGGGATTCGTGCTGAAGAGGGAGCTGTTTATCCGTGTGATCCAGAGCAAACAGAAACTATGCAGTGTTTGAGCTGAAAAGATGTCCTTACGTGCCCGAGAAACTGATTCCTTTGATGCATGGAATGTTACCAAGAATGACTGCCGCAATGGTCAACTGCACCAAGAAGATCGGACAGTACATTCACAGAACAAGTCTCAATGGTCTTTACCCAGTCAAGGTGCTTTGTGCCAGTTTGATTTCAGTTGTCCTTTATTGGATATAATATTTCCTTTGATTATTACTTATCCCCACCTGCTAGCTTGTGGACTTCCTACAATAAGTCCGGGGAAGCCTATCCAATTTGTTACAACTGTACAGAATGGAGGTGCACTTAAGTGAATGTGACTATGTTTATTCCATGTGCTTTGTTACAATGTAAAAACCGCTATTGCTTCCCTGTGGCTCCTCGCATCTCATGCATATACCTACTGGAGGAGTGTGTCTCTGTTATTGTGGGTATTCAGGCTCTTTGTGATATTGATAATGGCACACACCTTACTATGAGACCCGTAATAGTACTTCCATCTTCGCAATTGTGGGATGGAAGGAACCAGTCTGCGACAACAATCACATCTCTTACTGAAAGACCCACCACTTTCCAACAACTTTCACCCTAAGAGCCCAGTGCGACCATATTTTGCAGTAATGGACTACCCATACATTCAGGGTAGTCACAAAGACAGGCCTGCTTCATATTGGGAAGCCCCCTCCATTATCTAAACTAAACCCAGATTTGAGGACTGGAGGATAGCGAATGTGGTTCCATTGTTCAAGAAAGGGAGTAGGGATAGCCCTAGTAACTATAGGCCAGTGAGTCTGACTTCAGTGGTGGGCAAAGTCTTAGAGAGAATGGTAAGGGATAAGATTTATGAACATCTGGGTAGGAATAACGTGATCAGGGATAGCCAGCATGGTTTTGTGAAGGGCAGGTCGTGCCTCACAAACCTTATTGAGTTCTTTGAGAAGGTGACTAAGGAAGTGGATGAGGGTAAAGCAGTAGATGTTGTGTATATGGATTTTAGTAAGGCGTTCGATAAGGTTCCCCATGGTAGGCTAATGCTAAAACTTCGGAGGTATGGCATTGAGGATACATTAGAGGTTTGGATTAGGAATTGGCTGGCTGGAAGGAGACAGAGGGTAGTAGTTGATGGATTATGTTCATCTTGGAGCGCAGTTACTAGCGGTGTACCACAAGGATCTGTTTTGGGACCATTGCTTTTTGTTATCTTTATAAATGATCTAGAGGAAGGACTTGAAAGCTGGGTAAGCAAGTTTGCGGATGACACAAAAGTCGGTGGAGTTGTGGATAGTGAGGAAGGAAGTGGTAGGTTACAGCGGGATATAGATAAGTTGCAGAGCTGGGCGGAAATGTGGCAAATGGAATTCAATGTAGCTAAGTGCAAAGTCGTTCACTTTGGTAGGAATAACAAGATGATGGATTACTGGGCTAATGGTAGGCTACTTGGTAGTGTGGATGAGCAGAGGGATCTTGGTGTCTATGTACACAGATCTCTGAAAGTTGCCACCCAGGTAAATAGTGCTGTGAGGAAGGCATATGGTGTACTGGGCTTTATTGGCAGAGGAATTGAGTTCCGGAGTCCTGAGGTCATGTTGCAGTTGTATAAGACTCTGGTGAGGCCTCATCTGGAGTATTGTGTGCAGTTTTGGTCGCCATACTATAGGAAGGATGTGGAAGCTTTAGAACGAGTGCAGAGGAAGTTTACCAGGATGTTGCCTGGACTGGTAGCAAAATCTTATGAGGAAAGGCTGAGGCACTTGGGGCTGTTCTCATTGGAGAAGAGAAGGTTTAGGGGAGATCTGATAGAAGTGTATAAGATGATTAGGGGTTTAGATAGGGTAGATACTAAGAACCTTTTACCGCTAATGGAGTCAGGTGTTACTAGGGGACATAGCTTTAAATTAAGGGGTGGTAGGTATAGGACAGATGTTAGGGGTAGATTCTTCACACAGCGGGTTGTGAGTTCATGGAATGCCCTGCCCGTATCAGTGGTGAACTCTCCTTCTTTATGTTCATTTAAGCGGGCATTGGATAGGCATTTGGAAGTTATTGGGCTAGTATAGGTTAGGTAGGATTCGGTCGGCGCAACATCGAGGGCCGAAGGACCTGTACTGCGCTGTATCCTTCTATGTTCTATGTTCTATATTATTTTTTTCAGCCAAGACAAAGCGACTGTCTTCATTTTTTCTTAATGAAATAGGTAATCCCTGTGCTGGAGCTGTAGGTGCAGTTTTCATAACTACTACATCCTTGTCAAACTTCTTTGCACTCTTTTCAGGTTAACAGGGTGACCAAAACTGTACACAATACTCCAAGTGTGGCCTCACCAACGGCTGACAGAATGGTAGCATAATGTCCCAACTCCTATATTCAATGCTTTGAACGATGAAGGCCAGCAGACTAAATGCCTTCTTCACCGCCCTTTCGACACGTGATTCCTCTTCCAGTGAAGAATGCACTTGTGATCCGGGGTCACTCTGTTCCACACACTCCTCAGAACCTGGCTATTTACTGTATTAGCCCTATCTTTCTTTTACTTTCCAAAGTGTAACACCTCCGACTTTTCTATATTTAATTGCAGTTGCCAATCCTCAGCTCACTTCCCCATCAAATTAAAATCTCTCTATTATTTCTGATAACGTTCATCGCTATCAACAAAACATCCTAATTTTGTATCATCCATAAATGTAGTAACCTTCTTGGGTGTGTTTGGAGTATGTTGCACAGTTTTGGGCCCCCTTATCTCAGAACAGATAACGTGTTCAGAGGAGTTTCACGAGAATGATGCCAGGAAAGAAAAGCTTGACATACGAGGAACCTTTGAGGACTCTGGATCTTTGCTTAATGGATTTTAGAAGGATGAGGGGAGATCTAATTGAAATATACCGAATACTGAATAGTCTGAACAGAATAGATGTTGTGAAGATGTTTCCATTGGTAGAATAGACTAGGACCCGAGGACACAGACATGGAGTAAAAGGAACAGCTTTTAGATCGGAGATAAAGAGAAACTTCTTCAGCCAGTGAGTGGTGAATCCATGGAATTCAATGCCACAGAAGGCTGTGGAGGCCAGATTACTGAGTATATATAAGACTGAGATGGACAAATTCTTGATTGTCAAGGGGATCAAGGGTTGTGGCGAGAAAGCAGAAAAATGGGGTTCGGATACTTATGAACCACGACTGAATAGTGGAGCAGACTCGATGAGCTGAATATTTCAATTTCTGCTTCTATGTCTTATGGCCCTCATCATGCCTTGTAGATTCACATTCAGAACATTTATGCAAATAACAAATAACAAAGGTCTCAGCACCGACACCTGTGACACACCATTAGTTGCAGACCTCCAGTCTGAGAAACAAGCTTCAAGCATCACGCTCTGCTTCCTACCATCGAGCCAATTTTGAATCCAATTGGATAGCTCTCTCTGGAGCCCATGTCACCTAAACTCACTGACTAACTTGCTGTATGGGACCTTGTTAATCGTCTTATTAAAGTCCGTATACAGATCATCCATTGTCCTAACCCTATCTATTCTCACGGTTATCTCTTTGGCGGATAGGATCAAGGATAACCCCAAGGCATTTTATGCGTATGTGAGAAACATGAGAATGACGAGAACGAGGGTAGGTCCGATCAAGGACAGTAGTGGGAGATTGTGTATTGAGTCGGAAGAGATAGGAGAGGTCGTGAATGAGTACTTTTCTTCAGTATTTACGAACGAGAGGGACCGTATTGTTGAAGAGGAGAGTGTGAAACGGACTGGTAAGCTAGAAGAGATACTTGTTAGGAAGGAAGATGTGTTGGACATTTTGAACAACTTGAGGATACACAAGTCCCCCGGGCCTGACGGGATATATCCTAGGATTATGTGGGAAGCAAGAGAGGAAATTGCAGTACCGTTGGCAATGATCTTTTCGTCTTCACTGTCAACGGGGGTGATACCAGGGGACTGGAGAGTAGCGAATGTTGTGCCCCTGTTCAAAAAAGGGAATAGGGATAACCCCGGGAATTACAGGCCTGTTAGTCTTACTTCTGTGGTAGGCAAAGTAATGGAAATGGTACTGAGGGATAGGATTTATGAGTATCTGGAAATACACTGCTTGATTAGGGACAGCCAGCACGGATTTGTGAAGGGTAGGTCTTGCCTTACAAGTCTTATTGAATTCTTCGAGGAGATGACCAAGCATGTGGATGAGGGTAGAGCAGTGGATGTAGTGTACATGGATTTTAGTAAGGCATTTGATAAGTTTCCCCACGGTAGGCTTATGCGGTAAGTCAGGAGGCATGGGATAGAGGGAAATTTGGCCAATTGGATAGAAAACTGGCTAACCGGTCGAAGTCAGAGAGTGGTGGTAGATGGTAAATATTCAGCCTGGAGCCCAGTTACAAGTGGAGTTCCGCAGGGATCAGTTCTGTGTCCTCTGCTGTTTGTAATTTTTATTAATGATTTGGATGAGTGAGTCGAAGGGTGGGTCAGTAAATTTGCAGATGATACAAAGATTGGTGGAGTTGTGGACAGTGAGGAGGGCTGCTGTCGTTTGCAAAGGGACTTAGATATGATGCAGAGCTGGGCTGAGGTGTGGCAGATGGAGTTCAACCCTGCCAAGTGTGAGGTTGTCCATTTTGGAAGGACAAATAAGAATGCGGAATACAGGGTTAACGGTAGGGTTCTTAGTCAGGTGGAGGAACAGAGGGATCTTGGGGTCTATGTACATAGATCTTTGAAAGTTGCCACTCAGGTGGATAGAGTTTGTAAGAAGGCCTATGGTGTATTAGCGTTCATTAGCAGAGGGATTGAATTCAAGAGTCGTGGAGTGATGTTGCAGCTGTACAGGACTTTGGTTAGGCCACATTTGGAGTACTGTGTGCAGTTCTGGTCGCCTCACTTTAGGAAAGATGTGGAAGCTTTGGAGAGGGTGCAGAGAAGGTTTACCAGGATGTTGTCTGGAATGGAGAATAGGTCGTACGAGGATAGGTTGAGAGTTCTCGGCCTTTTCTCGTTGGAACGGCGAAGGATGAGGGGTGACTTGATAGAGGTTTATTAGATGATCAGAGGAATAGATAGAGTAGACAGTCAGAAACTTTTTTCCCGGGTACAACAGAGTGTTACAAGGGGACAAAATTTTAAGGTGAAGGGTGGAAGGTATAGGGGAGATGTCAGGGGTGGGTTCTTTACCCAGAGAGTGGTGGGGGCATGGAATGCGCTGCCCGTGGGAGTGGTAGAGTCAGAATCATTGGCGACCTTTAAGCGGCATTTGGATAGGTACATGAATGGGTGCTTAATCTTGGACAGAAGTTCGGCACAACATCGTGGGCCGAACAGCCTGTTCTGTGCTGTATTGTTCTATGTTCTATGTTCTACAGCACAATTTCCGTGTCTCTGAAATGACATAAAGCTGGCATCACTGACACTAAAGAGTTCTTTCTGTTAGTCAGGGAGATAAACAGAGTGACATGTGTTCACTCTAAACACAGAAGGTAGCACATACTGGAAAGAACATAGAAAGAATATAGAACATAGAAAAATACAGCGCAGTACAGGCCCTTCGGCCCTCGATGTTGCGCCGATCCAAGCCCACCTAACCTACACTAGCCCACTTTCCTCCATATGCCTATCCAATGCCCGTTTAAATGCCCATAAAGAGGGAGAGTCCACCACTGTTACTGGCAGGGCATTCCATGAACTCACGACTCGCTGAGTAAAGAATCTACCCCTAACATCAGTCCTATATCTACCACTCCTTAATTTAAAGCTATGTCCCCTCGTAATATCTGACTCCATACGTGGAAAAAGGTTCTCATGGTCAACCCTATCTAAACCCCTAATCATGTCGTACACCTCTATCAAGTCACCTCTCAACCTTCTTTTCTCCAATGAAAACAGCCCCAAGTGCCTCAGCCTTTCCTGAGGATTCAGATGATTATGTAAAAGGGTGTTGTGCAATGAGACAAATTGCAAATACTCAGCCAGAAGTGTTGAGTCAATGATTTAACTCACCTCATCAGTATGCCCACAGAATTACAGATGGCAGTGGAGGGTTGCTTTTCAAACTGGAGGCTTGTGACCAGTGGTATGCTACTCTATGTGACATGAAGAAACATCCTGAACACAGTAGACATGACAAAGGCAATGTCCAACAAGCCGTGTCCCTGGGGAAGCTGTTTCATTCCAGTTCCAATTCTGACATCTATCTGGCAATGTAGAAAATTGCACAACTTTTACAACTCCCTTAAGAAGAGAATAATTACAGTATGACCAACATCACCCCCTCCATTCCATCATGACAGTCAAATGGCTGGGTGTTCTTTTTGACAAAGTTGTCAAGCAGCACAGAAATAAACTGCTCAGCGTGGTTTGCAATAGCTCCCTAGGTGGCAATGGAAATGTCACTGGATTACTAATCCAGACCAGGCTAATGCTCTGACAGCTGGTGGACGTTAATAACAGTTAACAAAATATCGATATCTAAAATCTGGTGTCAGTAATAATGACCTTGAACCCAATGTCAATTGGAAACACCAATTTGTTTCCCCAATGTACTTTCAAGAAGTGAATCTCCCGTGTTTTCCTGGTCTAACCTAAAAGCGACTCCAGACACAGGTTTCAATGGTCTCTGAAACAGCCAAGCAAGGCATTCAATTGTATCAAACTGCTTCGAGGTTTTAAAGGATAAAACCGGACAGAACACTCGGCACCAACTTCTGCATCGGAAAAGGTAAACACAGGCCTGTCGACCTTACAGAGACCCCCTTCCTAACATCTGATAGCTTGTGATAATACTGACAGATCTTTCACACAGACTGCATCCAAACATTGGGAAAGGAGTAGGTAATTCAACACAGTGAGCCTCCCACGTTCTCATCATGCAGTCCTCACGTTCTCCTAATGTAATGGAAGGATGTGATCGCAGTTTCTAGAATGCTGAAATGCCGACATTTCGACAGTATCCTGTAACATGAGCCAGTGCTTCGTGGAATGATGGGGGAACAGGATATTGGTTTGATTTCAGGAGAGTTTTGGATTAACATTTGTTCTGCAGCTTTGTAAATGGGAGTTGGGTCAGAACAGACTTCGACCCATTGGGCTGAATCTAACAATAATTTATCTCAGTGGCATTTCCGTTGAGCGTGACAGAGGGATCGTCTACACGAGGCTGAGCTAGTTTCCTGGTGCTAACTTATCTAACTCACTTCATTAACGACCCATCACACCTCATGGTGTCCCACTCATTCAATACCAGCCCGATTCTACAAACCATCGTGGCTGGAGGTACTCACCATCGTCTGGATGCCCACAGATATTCCATGATCCCTGGCATTGGTGCCACCTTTAAAAGGCCAAGGGACACGCAGCTGACCTTCCTCAGTTCAGAGCTGACCTGCACAGTTTACCCCAAACATGGCAGATAAGAGGCAATTACAACACGGTTTGTCGACAGGGGTATGGAGGTCCTGGTGGATGGGCTAGCACAGAGAAGGACCATTCTCTTCCCAGAGGGGGCCACACCACCAAACCTACCGAGCATGGTCTGAGCTCTCCACCCAGCTCAGTGTAAAATCTGCGTTCTGAAGAAATGTCCTGCAATACAGGACAAGCATCAATAACTTTCTCTGCTCTGTCAGGATAAGGGTCACTGTATTGTCTCTGCTCCCTCACACTCACTGTATTTCTGTTATAGCACCGACCCCGAGCAAGGCTCTTGTGTCATCACCCTCACTATTGCGTGTAACACCTTCCCTCTCTCTGTCTCTCTCTGCTTCTCTCAAATCCAGTGTACCCCCTACATTAAGAACCCTGCATGTGTACAACAATGTGGACAGACCCGGACCGAAAACCTCTTCATTCCGTCCCAGCGCCCCCCCCCCCACCTAGAGCAGTACGATCAGCAGGCCCCACACTCACTCACTCCCTCCCTTTCTCCCAATTCAGGAGAAAAAGGCTGGAATAGGACAGGAAGGGTCAAGCCGGGTGGCTGAGTGCTGGACATCTGTTTCCTTAGACCCTTCCCCCCGCCATGTGGGGAGGACCCTGGTATGAGCCGGAGAGGACGGGGTGCCTCGTGTGGAGATTCTGAAACATCCACGTCCCACGGACCGAGTAAGGAGCAATGTTCAGTAAAGGGTAATTCTCACGTTAAACCTGCTGGCAGCCCGTTCCTTTTCCCCCATCACAACTTAGAAACCTTGGCCCTGATGCCATCTCGCTTTTTTATGGAGCTGGTACAAATGGAATGCCAACGGTCTTGGTGGGCAGGAGGGTGGGCTCATAACACATCGTCACCACCACCTTCCAGGAAGGGAGTGCGGAGGCTCCCTCCTACACTTCTCCTGTAAACAGCTCAGATACTGAAACTAATCTGTGAAAGTGCTCTCCTCACTTGTCCTGACATCTTCAATAATCTGTGCTCAAATACACCAAGGTCCCTCTGCTCCTGCACCCCGTTTATAACTGTACAGCCTGTTTTCCTTCAATAGTACATCACCTCATATTGTCCTGATTTGATTGTCGGATGAAATATACCTGAACTCTACAACAAGTTGGCGTTGTCCTGTTGTTGTTGTACTCTGTCCGCCACATACTTTGCAATTCTTCCAGGTTTGGTGACATCAACAAGCATCGAAGTTGTCATAGTGTCACATTCCAGTCAAAATAACGGAAAGAGAATGTGGCGCTGGAAAAGTAGAGCAGGTCAGAAAGTAATGACTGCAGATGTTGGACACCAAAGCCGACAGTGTGGTGCTGGAAAAGCAAAGCACGCTAGGATAGAATCCGGATTATAGACAGGGCTGATGAAGGTCTTATACCTGTACTGCCAATTCTCCTGGTCTTTGGATGCTGCCTGACCTGCTGTGCTTTTCAGGCACCACACTCTCAGCTTTGATCCCCAACATCTGCCGTCCTTACTTTCTCCTGCAGAATAACTGAAATACTGACAGACTCACTGGTGTGATCAAGGCATACACTGATATCAAACGAGCGTCAAAATAACAACATACATCCCAAAGACCCAGAGAAAAAAAAGTCATGCTGCAAACAGAGAAATAGAAACAATGTGGCACACCTTACTGAGTGGGTGAAATAGTGAGAATTTATCACAGAGAAAGAGAAATACTGATCGACTCCCATGTTTGTCTCGTGTCAGTGTATCTGTGTGTGTGTGTGTGTGTGTGTGTGTGTGTGTGTGTGTGTGTGTGTGTGTGTGTGTGTGTGTGTGTGTGTGCGCGCATGCCCATTTATTCGTATGTCTGCATCTGCGTGTATGTATTAGAGTGTGTAACTGTGCGTATTAGCATTTGTGTGTATCTCTGTGTGGGACTGGTCTGATGGTCCCTGCGTTGCTTAATGTGATGGAATTCGACATTCTGCTGGCCTCTCCACTCCACTGCATAGACAGTGATGGAGGGTGAAAACCGTCTGGAATTCAGTCAGAGAGGGTGGGCAGCAGGTGACAGCATCATACAAGCTAATAGCAACATCACTTGAAATACACACACACACACACACACACACACACACACACACACACACACACACACACACACACACACACATACACACACACACACACACACACACGCAGTCTCTCTCCAGAGGGGAGCGGAGAGGATTGCAGCTGTACTGGGGCTTATATAGAGAAACGTCTGGGCCCCCTCTGCCATGTAGAATTAGTTTGTCTTTGGGAGGTATTAATGACAAACAGTGCACATATTAAGGAGTGTTTCCACAGCAGTTGTCTTCAGTGAACCATTGATGGAATGAGACGAGTTAATTTCATTGCACGTTCTGCTACTTGCATTTTATTTGCTCTACACTCTGACAAATGATAAGTGCGAAAGCATTCTCAATGACCCAATGGTGCCAGCAGATCAATGCTAGACATGTCCACCTCCTTCTCTAATATCTCAGAGACAGTATTGCAAGGGATCAGACAAACTCTTTTCTGTTGCCAAGGCTATTCTGTGAAGCATCGCATAGCCGCACAATGTGAGTGATTCGCAGTAATTGATACATTCTCAAACAAACGATGAGCTCTCCACTTTCCTCCTGTAGTCTAATGATGTGCAGGTTTGGTAGACTGACCATGCTAAATTGCCCATAATGCCCATGGATATGCAGCTTATATGGATTAGCCATGTGAAACGCAGGGTTACCGGGATGGAAATGATTGTGTGACATTCTATGGCAGGTCAGTGTGAACTAGATGGACTGAATTCCACACTGATCGGATTCTATGAAACCTGTTGGTTGCACAGTGGAGTTGGTGAACCAGCAGTTGTGGATATTACATCCTTTTAAACAAACGAGGAAACAAGGTATTATCCCCTATTTCAATTAATCCACTGTTCCCAAAATAAGAGCAATCCCATTACAAAGTGTTACAGATGGGATCAGAACTCTGAAAAGTGATTAAGAAGTTAATCTGGAACCTAACCTTTTCTTATTTTAAGTTAAATGTAAGGTGCTGTGTTCCAGATCCAATTCAATTGATCAAACGAATTGACATTACGCAAAACACAAATTATTCGAACACGATAGTAAAAGTATAATCAAAGAAAGATGAACGTGGAATAACTTAACTCGATTGGAAAACTGAGCAAAACTTAAAGAATTGTTTTAGTACTAAACAGTTACTGTTCCAATGTGGGAACAGCTCATAAATATACCCTGGGCACAAAATTCAGAAAAACAAATTGCAGGACAACGCAACTCCTGCAACCCAGAAGGGAAAATTCAGAGAGAGTAGCAGCCAGCGACATGTAGTACAGTTTCCAACCCTGTTGAGATCCCGGCTACAACTGCTGCAAACTACCGACTATACGCCCTGGTTCTATGAGAGCTTGACTGTACTCATTGAGGCTGCTTCTATTGTTCCAACTTTAAGAAAAAAAACTAAGGCCTCACAAACTATTTGCTCTAGTTGCTCTGGAAGATTGCTCGATACATGTGCCTAGAAATAACTTTAAAGAGCCCAGGGTAAAATAATTTATCAAGATAGTCTGATTTCTCCTCACAGAAGGTGCAGTTCCGCTGATATTTTCCAAGATATACTGTTTTTTTGTTCCTGATTTACAGCAGGACGTTGTGAGTAGAGTTTTATTTTGATTTTCTTCTTGTGAAACTGAAGCCAGTGAGTGCTCCAGGGATCGGTCTATATCCGTTATCAGAAGTTCTTTTGGTTTCCGGCAAAAAAAAATTTGATTTAGAAACTTCCAAAGGTACTTCACTTTATTGTTTCTGAGTTGAAGCCCTTGTATTAGGAAGGATATGCATTTTAGGTCTCCGTATAAGTGATTTTTCTCCTGTACTAAACAAGATCTTGAAAACCGTGTATCAGGTGAATACCTGATGGACATTCCCTCTTGTATGGGAGACTAAAACTAGGAAATCCATTTTAAGAATAAGTATTCACTTTGACACAGATATTGGGAAGTCATTAACTTTTTTTAAATAAAATGCAAAAGAATCATGGTCACAGAGTCGAACAACATGGAAGCACACCTTTTGTTCAACTAATACTACCAACCTAAGTTTGGCCCATATCCCTCCAAACATTTCCTATTCTTGTACCTACCCAACTTTCAAATGTTGTAACTGTACCTGCACCCAAAACTTCCTTTGAAAGTGCATTTCACACACTAATATCTCTATGTAAGAACAAATTGCCCCACAAGTACTTTTGAAATCTTTCTCTTCTCACTTTAAAGTATTCTTGCTGGTTTAGAAATCCTCCGTCCGAGGGAACAGAAACATGCCATTCACCTTATCAATATTCCTCATAAGTTTATAATGTTACCCTTGGATTTTCTGCGGTACAGGGAATCAAACATATGGTCCGATCCAATCTCTCCTTATACCCCAATCCCTCCATTCTTTCAAACGTTCCGGGAAATATCTTTTAACCTTAATCAGCTTAACAATGTCCTACCTCTGACTGAGTGATCAAAATTGGACTCAGTACTCCAAAAGAGGCCTTATCAATGCCCTGTACAACCTCAGTATGAAATACCGACACCTATAGTGAAACGTCTGGGCGACCAAGGCAAACGTACTGAATGCCTTCTAAAATCCTTTTTCCACGTTTGATATAAAGTTCAAAGACTTATGTACCAAACTCTCTCGATCTCTCTGGCCTAAAGTACTACCTGGGGCCGTATAATTACGTGATTTACTTCATGCACTTCTTTATTTTACCAAAATGCAGTACCTCACATTTAGTTTATCTAATCTCCATCTGTCACTCCTCAATCCATTGACCCAATTGAACAATATCCCTTTGCAATCGCAGACACCTGTCTCACTGCCCAATATAGCAGCAATTTTGGTGTCATCTGTAAATGTACCAACCATGCCTTCGATATTATCATCCTGTCCTTTTACATCAATGACAAATGAAAGTCAATCCAGTACTGATCCCTATGGAACACTGCTTGTCGCAGTCTTCCAGGCCAAAGCAAAATCCTCTATTCTGTCTCCTTCTGTAAAACTGAATTTACATTGACTTATCAAGCTTACCCGCAATCCCATGTGCTCTAACTTTATTAATTAGTCTACCATGCAGAACCTAATCAAAGGCTTTGCTAATGTTCATTTAAACAACATCTACATTCTGCTACAATCAATCTTTCTGTTTACTTCATTTAAAACAAACTAAAATCATGTTTGTAAGACATAATTCCTCTCATACAAAAGTTTTCTGACCAATACAAATCAGCCATTCCCTTTCCAGTCATGTAAATCTTATCTTTCAGAATGTCTTCCAACAACTTACTCGTCACCAATGTCAGACACACAGACTATCGTTTCCACGCTTTTCCTTCCAGCCTTTCTAAAGATGCAGTCTTATCCACCCTCCAGTCCTCCAGTAATTTACTTGTGTGTATAAATGATTCAACTATATCTGCTGAAACTTCCATAGTTTCAAATAACAAAGATCAATGAAAAAATAACGAAGAATATTACAGCACAGGAACAGCCATTTACCCCTGCAAGCCTGCGCCGACCCAGTTCTTCTATCAAAGCATTTTTTCTAAGGATCTGTATCTCTTTACTCCCTGCCCGTTCATATATTTGTCTAGAGAGGTCTTAAATGACACTATTGTGTCCACCATAATACCACTACTGGCAACGCGTTCCAGGAACCCCCACCCTCTGCATAATGAATTTACCACATATGCCTCCCATCAACAGATCCAATGTCATGGCTCCTAGAAATTCAGTTCGCCACTCTGGGAAAAAAAATCTTCTTGCTATCCACCCTACCTATACCTCTCATGATTTTGTAGACCTCATTCAGATTCCCCCTCCGCCATCTCTGTCTTTCGAATGATAATAATCCTAATCTACTCAACTTCTCTGAATAGCTTGCACCCTCCATATCAGGCAATATCCTAGTGAACCTCTTCTGCACTCTCTCCAAATCATCCAAATCGTGTCGGTAATGTGGACGACCAGAAATGTACCAAATATAATGCTGAACCACAGTCTTATTGAACTGTAATATGACCTGCCAAATACTGTACTCAATACCTCGTTTGATGAAGGAAAACATTTCATACGTCTTCTTGACAAATCTATTGTCCTGCATTGCCACCTTCAGGGATCAAATGACTTGAACAACCAGAAATCTCAGTGTACATTAATTTTCCTCTGACATTTCCACTTACTGTATAATTTCCACTTACTGTATAATTTTGTATCTTCCAAAATGCATGACCACGCATTTGACAGGATTGAACTCCATCTGCAATTTCTCAGCCCAACTCTCCAACCTACCTATCTTTGCTTCCACAATGCCCTGGCATACACATGATCCTATTCTAGAAATTGATCAATCTTTATGGTTTCTCAGACCTTGCATGCACACAACACCCAAATCGCTCTGCGCTGGTCTTTTGTTTTCACAGTCTCTCTCCATATAAATAATCATTTGCTTTTTTTTATTATTCATTTTGAAGTGCTAGACATCACACTTTATTACAATGAACTCTATCTTCCAATTACATAGTGCAGATTACTTACATCCTTATCACACTATGCACTCCAACCTAGCTTGACCAGCATCGAATATGCATTGATTGCATTCTACATCCCCCCCACCCCCCACCACACCCCCCCCCCACACCCCCACACACAGCGAAGAAAACCTTTAATACAGAGAATAAGCAACTGGGAGTCCAAGGGCTGACATTTGTGGTAATCCACTTATTATGGCTCTCTGAACTCACACAGACATATTCATCAAGATTCACTCCTTTGTGTCTGCACAAATGGTCAATCTCTGAACAATAACCCACAAGTTCCTACCTTGTGCAATACACGCTTTATATGGTCGTTCACAAAATGCTTACCAAATCTAATTATACAATCTAAGGTTTCACTTTTATTATCACTGCTTCTCCTTTTCATATAACTCGATTGAGTCTGTTCAATTCCATTAAGTTATTGTAAATCACAGTTTATTTTCCTGAATAATGGACTCAAGCAGTTTCCTAATAATAGACATAAGGCTACCTGGCCCTTATTTCCATGCTTTATGCCTTCCTCCTTCCTTGAAGACATGCATCACAGTAAGACCTTTGAATCCACTGAAATCCCCTTGGACAGTAGTGATATTTCAACAAATGCCAGGAATATGTCTGGAGCACATTCTTTCGAAATCTGACTACTAGCTTTTGATCGATAGTTTATTCATAATCATGCCCTTTATCAAACGAGTTCTCCTGAAAAAAAGGCCTGCGATCCTTTGGGATATTCTCTGTCGAAACAGTGTCACAACCAATATAAAATAGTTGTTTGAGTTATTTGAGAGTTTCCGTTTTTCCTCTGGGAATTTCACGATGTCATCTTCCAATTGTTCCAAAAAAAGGTTTTAGCTATTCTTTTCTTTTTCTTATCGTTATTTCCACATGGAGCCTCATGTCATTTTTGTTTATACTTTGCAACAATTGACCTTCCTAAATCAATTGTCTCCAACTTGATTCGCTTTGCAGCTTTCAACTGGTGGCCTCTAAAAAAAAGTCCCAAACTTCTGGTCTAGCAGCAATTTTCATCATTTGTGCGCCTGTGTTGTCATTAGGTACTCACCCTGACTATTTTTGCTTATCATACAAAGTTTACAATCTCATCAATTCCTTTTTGATGTTTTAAAATTTGTTCACGGAATCATTGGCTAGGTCAGCATTAATTGCCTATCCCTAATTGCACAGAAGGCAGTTCTGAGACAACCATATTACTGTGGGACTAGAGTCACATGTAGGCCAGACCAGGTAAGGATGGCAGATTCCTTCCGTAAAGGACTTTACTGAATCAGAGAGGTTTGCCCAACAATTGACAATGGATTCATGGTCATCATGAGATTTTTAACTCGAGATTGTTTTCATGGAAATAAATTTTCACTATCTGCCGTGGCAGGATTTGAACTCGGGTCCTAGAAAGTTATCGGAGCCTATTAATTCAACAATTTAGCGATAATACCACAAGGCCGTCGTCTCCCAATCATGCTCGATTGTTGTGAACTGTTAATATAAATATCTGTCAATTTTATCAACTGAACTTCCTTTCAGTCTATTTTTCAGCTCATTGTTAGCAACACGTTCTTGAGCTGTTGATAATAACACAAGAACTAGGAGCAGGAGTACCTTCGACCCTGCTCCGTCATTCAATAAGATTATGGCTGATCTTTTTGTGGACTCAGCTCCACTTACTCAACCTCTCACTGTATCCGTTATTTTCTTCCATTGTCAGAAAAAAAGCCTAATTTTAAAACAGTTTCCTGAATAGCGCCAATTACTTCCCGGGCAAGGAATTCCACAGATTAATAACCCTCTGGGTGAAGACATTCTTTCCCAATTCAGTCCTAAATCCTCTAATCTTGCAGCTATGCCTCTTATGCTAGTTTCACCTGTCAGTGGAAACATCCTCTCTCTTTCTATATGATCCATTCTCTTCATTGTTTTATATGTTTCTCAAATTCTCATTGTTCTGAATTCCAATCAATATAATCCCAATCTACTCAGTCTCTCCTCATAGATCACCACCCAACCCAATGCCGGAATGTACCTCAGCTGCACCCCCTCCAGTGCCATCCTTTCTCAAGTACCGAAATGAAATCTACACACAGTACTGCAGATGTGATCTCACAGCACCTTGTACAACTGCAACATTACCTTTCTGCTTTTCAACTCAACCCCTTGAGCAATGAAGGAGAGAATTACATTTGCTTTCCTAACCACTCCTTGTACCTGCAGTCCAAAAGTCTTTAATTCATGCCTGATCCTTCTCAAACTTCCAAGGGGTTTCCCCATGTGGATTCAAGTATGATCAGCTGACGATGACTAACATGGAGTTTCAATTGATTGACAGAGAAGAATTGTGGAAGTCATGAGTCAAAGTTGCTGATATCCCTGTCTGACAGGGAGCTTCACGTGTGACGCTTTGGGAAGTAAATGAAAATACAAGCAATGACACAGTGCCACCAGCTGTACAGGGGCTCAAATCATGGTCAAGGAGGGAAACAGAAAGAAACACATTAATTTTAAGCACACATCTGGATGGGAAAACACGTTTGAGGGTCTATGAGAAATGATTTGAGGAATGAGACTAATTGGAGAAGTGATGCCCGAGACACTGATAAGAATGAGAACTTTAAAATGAGATATTCCCACACCAGAAGCAACTGTAGGTCAATAATTATAGGGGTGGTAAATGAATTAGACTCCGTGTGTTGATGAACAAGCAGCAGAGTTGAGGATAAACTGAGGTTCTGGAGAGTATAAAGTGCGACGCCAATAAGACAATTATTAGAACAGTTGAGACTGAAGCAGACCGAGACATGGATGAATGTTTTCAGAAGCAGAGTGTCTGAGGCAGGGATACAGATCGAGGCTGCAATACAGATATTTATATTAGGAAGAAACTCCATTCACTTTAAAATAAAATGCTGAAATTGTACACAAACTTGTTCAGGCTCAGGTAAAAGCTGAGAGAGGAATAAATTCAGTGCATGTGGGAGATCACAGCAGAGTTTGATGATGCGGACTCATCTGTTATAACAGAACAGTCAGTATTGGTTAATTCAGGAATAATCTATGGATCAGAAGGCAGAAATAGAAATGAATTTATTTACAAAATAGATTCTTTCCACACCCTCATCCAGCTCATTTTAAAAACGACGAAGAACAGTGGACCAAAATAAATCCTTGCAGTACCACAGTGGTAACTGAACCCCTGGATGAACATTTCCCATCAACTAATACCGTCTGTCTTCTGTCAACTAGCCAACTTCTGATCAAAATCACTAAACAACCCTCAAACCCATGCCTCCGTATTTTGTGAAATAGGCTACCGTGGGGAACCTTATAAAATGTTTTACTGAAATCCACATACACCACATCAACCACTTTACCCTCATCCAGTTTATTGTCCACCTTCTCATATATTCCAACTGGTTTCTGAAGCACGACCTACCATTCACAAAACCATGTGTACTAGCCCTATCAACTTATTCCTTTCTAGATGATGTTAAATCCTATAACTTATAACCTTTTCCAATGCTTTATCCACAAATAAAGCAAGGCTCACTGGTCTATCATTCCCAGGGTTGTCTCCACTCCCCTTCTGGAATAAGAGAACAACATTTGCTATCCTCTAGTCTTCCAGCACGATTCCTGTAGACAATGACGACATAAAGATCAAAGCCAAACAGTCTGCAATCTCCTTCCTGGCTTTCCAGAGAATTGTAGGATAAACCCGAACAACCCAATGGGACTTAGTTATTTTGACGATTTCTAGAATTGCTCACACCTCTTCCATTTGAACCTCAGTCCCATCTAGTCTAGTGGCCTGTATCTCAGTGTACTGCTCGACAACATCATCTTTTTCCAGAGCGAAGAATGACGTAAAATATTTATTTTGCGCATTCCCATCTCGTCTGCGTCAATGCACAGCTTCCCACTACTATCTTTGTTTGGCCATAATCTTACTCTAGTCATTATTTTATTCTTGAAATACCTAGAAAACTCCTTAAGATTTTCCTTGAACCTATCTTCCAACGGCTTCACATGTCCTCTTCTGGCTTGTTTCGTGTCTTTCTTGAGATCTTTCCTGGCTAATTTGGAGATCTTAAGCGCTCTAACTGAGCCCTTCATGTCTCACCATAACATCAGACTTATTCTTCCTCTTGACAAGATATTCAACTTCTTTAATAAACCACGGCTCCCTCGCTCGACCACTTCATTCCTGTCTGACAGGCATATACTCTTAAAGGACACACAGTAGCTATTCCTTGAATAAGCTCCGCATTCCAATTGTACACAATCCCTGCAGTTTCCTTCCCCATCCTATACATTCTAAATCTTGCCGCATTGCATCCTATTTAAGCTTTCTCCCAGCTACTACTCTTGCCCTGCCGTATATACCTATCTCTTTCCATCGCTAAAGTAAATATAATAAAATTGTGATCGCTATCACCAATTTGCTCACTTACCTCCAAATCTAAAATCGTGCCCAATTCATTACCTAGTACCAAATCCAATGTGGCATCGCTCCTTTTTAGTCTGTCTACATATCGTGTACACATTGGACAAAAACTGACACATCTAAAGTACTTGCACGATAATGATCCCAGACAATATTTGGAAAATTAAAGTCTCCCATAACAATTACGCTGTCACTCTCGCTCGTGTCAAAAATCATTTTTGCTATCTTTTCCACTACATCTCTGGAACTATTTGGAGGCCTATAGAAAACTCCCAACAGGGTTACCTCTCCTTCCCTGTTTCTAAAACCAGCTCTTACTATCTCAGCAGACGAACACTCAGACGTCCTTTTTGCCACTACAATACTGTCCTTGATTAACAATGCCACAACACCTTCCCCAACGCCCCCATCTCTTACAGTCTTCCCTCTTCTTACTGAAACATCTAAATCCAGAATCCTGCAATAACCTTTCCTTTCACTGCTCCACAATGTCTCCGAAATGGCCACAACATCGAAGTCTCACGTTCTAACCCATGCTGCAAGTTCACCCAAGTCATTCTGCATGCTCCTTGCATTAACGTAGACACACTGTAAATCAGCTTCTTGCTTGATGGTGCCCTCTTGCGACGTTGAAACCATTTTTCTTACCTCACTGTTCTTAACCTCCTGTATGTTGGAACTACAATTTTGGTTCCTATACCCCTGCGAAATTAGCTTAAACTGTTCCGGAGAGTATTTCAAATTCTCCCTCACTCAAGGCTATTGCTACCCCTCTGGTTCAGGTGAAGAGCATCCTGTTTGGAGATGTTCCATCTACCTCAGAAAGAGACCCAATTATCCAGGAATCCAAAACCTCTATCCTGCATCTTCCCTTTAGCAATGTGTTCAGCTCCTCTGGTTCCCTATTCCTCACCTATTAATTTCATGCAATTCTTTGTCATTATTTGTCATGGAATCTGCAATATGCCTCACAGTAAATCACTACATTTCCTTACCAGCATCTTCAAAACGAACAAACAAATCCACCCCGAGGGACAAGAGCAGCAGGTAGGTGGGAACACCACATTGACACGTTTCTCCGCAAGTCACGTGCTCATCCTGCCTTGGAAACATATTGTTCATTCAGAGTTTGTGTGTCGAAACTCTCGAATTCCCTCTGAATGTCATTTTGGTGCTATCTACACCAAATAGCCTTCAGCAGACCAAGAAACAATCAATTGCAAGATAACCTGCGAAGAACAATAAACAATGGCTACATAGACATATTCAACACATTACAAGTTATTCGGTTCACTGGTACTTCTGAGATTATTTTCTGTCATCCACCCGGAAAACAGAAACAATGTGCACACCTCGCATGGAGTAGGTTCTCTCCATCAGCTAATGGATACATCAATGGACAGCATTGTGGGAGATGATGTAATTTACATCTACTCCTCCCTGGGAAGTTCTGGATCATAGGAACTCAATAAAACCATGACGTTCATGGTTAATGTGAGCCCAGTCTTCACCTGGTGTAAGTCTAAATAATTTGTTGAAAGGGATTGGGTGACACAGCTGTGACACAACCTCTTCTTTGAACAAGATTTGCCTCACTCTGTGCTCCTGCTTTCCCAATTTGTTGGGGAAGTGTTCCTGGAAAACTCAGGATGTATTGGTCATATCCAAACTGCCTCAACTCCCTGCCCTAGCCCAACATCGTCCTCCGACCGCTTTACATGGCTTTCCCCATTCTAAAATGCTTTCTCAGTTTGTCAGTCACATTGAATATCCTAAGTGAATCTATGCTGCAGCTCAAGCACAACTGAGGAAAGCTCTCCAATTACTTTCCACAGAGTTAAGTATGTTACTTCCCACAAATACACAGCATGACCACTTATTGGTGATTATCATAGTTTCGTTCCCTGATCTCTTCTATTCATTTCCCTTTCTTTGGAGACAGTGTCAGATGTTCTAGTACTCTCAACAATTTGAATATTGGGACACTCCATCTCTCCAGCGAAATGAATGACTGTGTATATTGTACCATTTTCTGATGGTCAGCATCTTGAACACCAACACCAGTAGTACCTTTGGATGTAACATTGAAACATAGAAAACGTAGAAATACAGACGATAAGAGGAGGCCATTAGGCCCTTCGATCCGGTCCCATCATTCATCGCAACATTGCTGATCATCCACTTCAGTAGGCCTAAAGCTGCTTTCTCCCCATATCCTTCGCCCAAAGTGCAATAACGACCCACCTCTTCACAACGTTCAAAGTTTTGGCATCAACTACTTCCTGTGATAATGATTCCCAGAGGCTCACCACTCTTTGGGTGAAGGAATGGCTCCTCATTTCTGATATTAATTGTCCACCCTAAATCCTTGGACACTGACAGGTCTGGACACACTCACCATCGGGAATATCCTCCTGCACCTACCCTGTCTAGTTCTGTTAGAATTCTATTAGTCAATCTGAGATCCCCGCAACGCATTCGTCTGAACTACAGTGAAAACAATCCCTATCCTAGTCAAACACTGCTCATAAATCAGTCCTGCCAAACCCGGAATCAGTCTGGTAAACCTTCACTGTTATCCCTCAAGAGCAGCAAAATCGCTCCTCAGAAAAGGAGACGAAAACTGCACACAGAATTCTAGGTGCGGCCTCATCAATGCCCTGGAAACCTGCAACAACACATCCCTGCTCCTATACTCGAAATCTCCCACAATGAAGGCCAACATACCTTTGGCTTTCTTTACCGCCTGCTGCACCTGCATGACAAATTTCAGAGACTGGTTAGGCAGGACACCAAGGTCCCGCTGAGAAATCCCGTCTCCCAATTTATAGCCATTTAGACAGTAATATACTTTCTTAGTTTGCTTTCATAGTGAATAACCTCGCATTTATTCAAATTATACTGCATGTGCCATCGATTTGCTCGACTCACCCAGATTATGCTGAAGAATCTCTGCATCTTCGTCACTGTTCACCCTCCCAGCCAACTTGGTTGCATTTGCATTTGAGATTATACTTTTCTCTCCTTCATCCAAATCATGAATATGTATTTTGAATAGCTGGGGTCCCATCAGCGTCCGCTGTGGCAACCAATCACTATTTGACATCACTTGGCCTGAATCCCTGTTTACCCTTCCTCGTCAGAGATTCATCGAGATGCTTTTATAATGTTGTACTTGTAAGAGGCACCACTATTTCTTTTGGCAGTTCATTCCATATTCGTACCACCCTCTGCATGAATAAGTTGAATCTTACATCTCTTTTAAGTCTTTCCCCTCTCACCCTAAATAAATGTCCTCTAGTTCGAGACATTCCCACTCCAGGGAAAAATACCTTTTCTATTAACACTATCCATGTTCCTCGTGATTTTATAAACCTTTACAAAGTCAGCCAGCAGCCTCTGGAGGTCCAGGAAAAAGAGCTCCAGTCTATTCAAGCTATCCCTATAGCTCAAATCCTCCAAACCTGGCAATATTATTGTCAATCATTTCTGAACTGTTTCAACTTTCAAAACATCCTTCCGATAAGAGGAAGACCAGAACAGCAAACAATATACCAAATATTGCCAAACCATTCCTGTAATGCCCCAAATTGACCTCCCAATTACCAACTCAATGCTCTGCCCAATAAAACAAAGCATAACAGAAGTCTTCTTCACTTTCCTCTTTACCTGCGACTTCAATTGCAAGGAACTATGAAGGTGCACTCCAAGGTCCCTGTTCTGCGACACAGCCCCAAGACATTTCCATTGACTGTAGAAATCCTGCTATGATTTGCCTTTCCAAAATGCAGCACCTCACATTTAGCTGAATTAAACTCCATCTGCCAGTTCTCGGGACTTTTTATTCTGAGATAGCGATCTTTGCTGTCCACAAGACCTCCAATTTTGGTGTTATCTACAGATAACTATACTTCCAGACCATCCATATAAATGATGAAAAGTTATGGAAACAACACTGATCATCGTGGCACCACCACCACCACACTCGGTGTTCTACCTTTGAGCCAGTTCTGTAGCTAAATGGCTAGTTCTCCCTGTATTCCATGTGGTCTAACCTTGCTAATCGGTCTAGCACCAGGAGCAGTATCGAATCCTTAGTGAAATACATATCGATCACACGTACCACTCTGCCATCATCAATCCTTTTCATCACTTCTTCAAAAAAACTCAAACAAGTTCGGGAGACATTAGTTTGCACACACAAAGCCATGTTGTTTAAACAAAATCAGTCATTGTCTTTCCAAATACATGTAAATCCTATCCCTCAGGATTCCCTCCAACAACTTGCCCACCACTGATGTCTAGATCACTGGTCAATTCTTCTCTGGTGTTTCCTTACCATCTTTCTGAAACAGTGGCACCATGTTAGCCAACCTCCAGTCTCCTGGCCCCTCACTTGTGACGAAGGATGATACAAATATCTCAGCAAGGGGCCCAGCAACCAGTTGCCGAACTTCCTATAGAGTTACAGGGTCAGGTCCTGGGAATTTATCCACCTATATGCATTTAACACATCCAGCACCTCCTCCTCTGTAATATGAACTTTAAAAAAAAGATTTCACCATCTACTTCCCACATTCTATAATCTTCTATGTCCTTCTTCACAGTTAATATTAATGCAAAATTTTCAATTAAGTCTCCCCATCTTCTGTGGTTCCACATGTAGGCTGCCTTGCTGATCTTTGGTTTTCGCTTAAACTTGTTTGATAAGAGTTAAAGCTAACGAATGGATATTATGACACGTTTCAATCCTTTTAGAATTTAAAAAAGGACAGTAAGTCTGTGCAACACGCCTAATACAGTAAATAGTATGATAGAGACACTTACCAGGGACACCAATGATAGCGAGGATGGGATAATAACCAGCTTGGATCACCCAAAGTACACACGTGATCCGTGTTGACAAGGTTGGCCACTCCTGAGAAAGCCAGGAAAGACCAACGGATAAACTCCTGCCCATTGTCATTACATGCCAGTTTAATGCTATAAAACTATGATTCATTGCTGTAACATTCCAGTTTAATGTTGTTATATTCTGATCCGTTGCTGTAACATTACAGTCTAATGTTCTCAGACTCTGATCTCTTCTCTCCTTTTCTGTGGAGCTGCTGATCCCTGTTAGTGTCGAGATGATGTTTCTACAGATGCTATAGGCTAGCTCATTGATCGGACTCTGGTATTAATAGAAGAGAGAAACTCTCCAGCGATAATGTTAGAATCCATGGAGATTTGCATTAATTACAGTCACTGAACACAGAGCTCCAGTTAACTTCTTTCAATCTAACACCTTTTCTATGACAATGAAGCAGCACATTTAAGAGTCTAAATAGAAGACTTTGCGATCATTGAGGGAAGAATGGCTGGAAATAGTGGGGGGGGGGGGGGGGAATGACCAGAATCATTCTAAATTCCAACAATTTCATTATCAAGTTGCCTTCGAAATTTGCAGAGTACGAAATCTGGAAATAAAATAAGCTGTTGATTAGAAAGCATATTGTGTGTGTGTGTGTATATATATATATATATATATACACACACATATATATAAAATACAAAGAGAGAGAGAAAAATTAGAACAATCTGGAGATGTGAGTGGAAAATTGTGCATAGCGAGTTCGATTCCTTCCTTTGACACAATGGGCTGAAGGGCCCATTTATGATTTCGAGATGTTTGTGATACATTGTGCATCAGAACGAAATATGTTCAAATTTTATTGAATTAAATTAGTTTAGGAATTATAATCCTATTGATTAAAGGTGAGTGAGAGTCTGCATAAGACAATAATCAAAAGAAAAAAAAACACAAAACAGTGGGAATGCTGTTTATATAATGTTCCCCAGTCATCCGTGTTTGAGCAGTGCATTTTTGGAATCATGTCAAATAAACTCAAAGCAGAGTCGAGTGATGGATTCTTGAGGAATGAGGAGCGAGTTCTGACAATATGCACAATACAAAGAAGATTTGAAACAGTGAGCATCAACAGTACAATTTGATGAGAATGATTATAACTGCATTTGAAGCATTTTCAGAGACAGTTTACTTGTTTGATTTGTGCATCATCAGTGGGAATGGTGAGAGTTGGGCCTATACACGCGGGAGTTTATGTGAAGAAGCAGTGATCTTATTCAGATGGAAATGTTACAGACTTTATTTGACAGGTAGCTGCTAAGATCATGCTTCCCCATTCCCGGGTGCCAGAAGTAGGCTGCACAGTTTATAGTCTGGGCCCCACAAATTTTAGGTGAAAATAAGCAGGTATTTATTATCTCAAAGGTGTTATAGTTCAAGAATGCAGTCTGGACACTATCGTTTTCTTAGTTTAAAGTCAGAGGTGAGATTGATATTTCAGAAGGGTTGGAGCTGGTCAAGTCACTTGGTTTCACGCAAGCAGAAACAACAAAAAAGAATTTAGAACAACTTTACCATTGATAAATTTAGCTGATGCGATACAGCAACATTACTGCTGCATTGCTCCAATCATGTCACATCCCATAAACACATTCCTTGGCAAAAAGGCAAATTCAAACACAGATTCTTCGAGGCAGGAGAGAACATCATCCAGAGAGATTTCAGAGACAAAGTCAGTTAGGAATCATTTTCTGAAGTTTGCAAGCTTCCTGGTCTCCAGCAACTTGTGACTGCCAGAGCTAAACCAACATGAGAATAAACCTGAACTAGGAGAACTGACCACTCACGTGCCACTGCTTAACTAGGTTCTTCCCTCGAAATCTCTGTTTTTAAGACTTTTCTTTAAAAAAACAACAAAATCACCTCATTAAAATGGCAGCAGCGTCACCCTCCTTCCTTAAAAGAAGAAACACCAAAGTATAAAGTTGAGTTCATTTGATACTCTTTAGTCTTAATTTGTTAATACACTAAAGCATATATACATCACATTGACAATAATCATGCACACATTCACTAATACAGGTTATTTCAGTCTGTCCGCTCCTGCCATGAGGGCGGTGCCGAGTTGGAACGCTGGGTTATGGCTCAGAGAATATCTCCGGGATGAATGCACGAATCAGCCCCTCCGCCCCATGGCCAAACACTTTAACTCCCCTTCTCACTGTTCCGAGGTCATGCAGGTCCTGGGTCTCTTCCAATGCCAATCTCTATTCAACCGACGCCCGGAGGAAGAACGCCTCACCTTTCACCTTGGGACCCTCCACCACACGGCATTAATGCAGTTGCCTCCTTTTTCCTTAGTTCCGCTCCCTCCATCTTATCCCAGATCCAATCGCCAACTTGGCACCAAACCACTAGACCTGTCCCAGATGTCTGTCTGCCTTCCCACCTCTCCGCTGATCCTTCTCTCCTACCTACCTCCTTCACCTCCACTTCATCTACCTAACGCACTCTCAGCTACATTACCCCCAGCCCCACTCCACCCCCACCCCCCATTTACCTCCCAGCCAATGAACCTACAAGCCTCATTCCCGATAAAGGGCTTATGATCAAAACTTTGATTACCCTGCTGCTCGAATGCTGTCTGATCTGCTCTGTTTTTCCAGCACCACACACTCGAATAAGGAACATTATTGGCCACATCAAGACTTAAATGGCGATACCAAGTTCAAAGTCTCCTTCTCAATTGCTGTACATTTCTGTTGATGAATTTTCAATTTCCTGGAAAAGCATCTAATAATTCTTTCTATCTTCTAGTTTTCGTCTTGTAAGAGTACAGCATTTACACCCACATCACTCACACCTATAGTCATCTTGATATACTTTGCATAGTTAGGTGTGGCTAATACAGCGGCAGTGAGTAACACAGCTTGCAGGCTGTCAAATGCTTTCTGACAGGGTGTTGTTCAATGAATTTTCCTGCATTACTTCAATAATTCAGTGAGTGGAGCAGCCACACTTTTAAATTTCGGAATGAATTTCCAAAATAACCCCCTCAGTCCAGGCAATCCCTTTTTTACAGGGTGTGGGAATTTCCGGAATAATCTGTGTTTCACATTCCGTGAGGTCCGATAACATGACCCACGTACATGACTTTGTCTTTGACGAATTCACTCTTAGCCAGGTTTATCACCCAGCCTCTCTCCTGAAGTCGTTCGAACAATTTGCTTAATTCTGCAAAACTGCGACTGACAAAGAAGTGAATCTGCATGCTACAGCCTTTTCTGCTTGAGTTCATAGATCTCTGGACATCGGAGTGCATCTAGGAAAAATTAACAAACAGTGAAATTCACAGCTGACCATGGAGGAACCTGTTTGGGAGACTCACAGCACAGAAACAATAAGTTATAGTTTTAACATGTAACCTTAATTTATGTTTACGGTAGTAGGTAGAAGTAGTGAGTTTTTTTTCTTGATTGCATGATTTATTGAAATCATTCTACTCATTAGATTTTAAAAATGTAAAACACAAGTACTATGTTAGGCCGAAGAACGTTTTTAGAGCAAAAGACAGTCCTATTTTTACCATCCGTAAATTGTGAAGGAAAAAAGATGATCTTTAATAGACTGATAGGATCTTCTTATCGGATGTAGGAGTTTAGGGACATTTCGCATGTTACTTATAAAACATCAGATCGTTCCATTAGTTTTCATTTTATCAAAGTACTAACTTCAAATTTTATTGGATTCTAGCATATTGGGGCATAATTCAAACTGCTTGGGCAAATTTGAATTATTTTTCCACAGCAAAACAGCTGTACAATTGGTTTTGACCTAGTACGACATTTTTACCTCGTTCAGAACAATTTGTACTGTGTTAGGAAGTCCTTACTGGCTCTTCAAATTTCCTAAAGGTACAGTACACTTGCACTTTGATAACAGGATAAATAGACAAAGTATTAAATGGATATTTGACCGTTGCTTGCAAATGGGACGAGATTAGTTTAGGATAACTGATTGGCATGGATGAGTTGGACTGAACGGTCTGTTTCTGTGCATCACATCTCTCTGACTCAATCACTCTAAATGTTCTCACTATGTATGCCTAAAAATCACCAGGTTATCCATACATAACAAACAACTGGGTAATATTGAAATGACTTTATTGGTTCCTACTTTGAAATGTGGCTGGTGTATTTTTCATAACAAATAACATAACTCTTAATTATATAGTCTATTCGGTGTTTCAAAACCAAAAATTGTTTCTGCTCTTTGAGGTAAGGTACATGCGAGCAAATATATGTCTGTCCCAATTCCCAATACTGTCTTCCAAATGTGGAATCAGGTGTGAATCAAATTTTGCATCTGTACTGACATAAACCTTGTGTACCATCTGGTTTTGAAACCATTATCATGGGTGAGCTCCAGTCACTACAAATAAATTTGCTTATGTTGTCCTGGAGCATGCGTTCAATCTCATTTTTTAACAAGTGAGCCAACGTCAGAGGGCCGGTATGTGGCCCTCTAACCACCTGTTGAAGGAGCAGTGCTCCAAAGGCTAGTGCCTCCAGATGCACCTGTTGGACTTCCACCTTATGTTGTGTTGTTTTTATCATTAGACTATTAAGTCTACAAGGACGTTGCTTAAGTGGAACAGCACTTCATCATTTTCCTACATCATGCATAATTCGATTATTACTTCCCCGTTTATTCAAATATATTTCCCCATGCGATACTACTAACTGTTTCTGGTCATGTTGATTTTCTACTGGAAGGTAATGCAATAATCTAATACAATTTTGACAATATCCTCATTGAACAGTCGAATCTGAGGAATGTCCACTTGAGAATCCTCTGAATTGTGTTCTTCATTATGTGCTGTACGCAGTAAGTTAGTCTCCTTTTTCACTTTTCTGCCAAAATATGTTATGAGCATATTAACATGACGCACTCAATGAGACTACATTCTGCCTGGAGACCTTGTCAAATAGTTCACCTCAATCAATCTCCCTTCGAATCGATAAAGTCAATGAAACGTTGCTTTTAAGGTTCATTGGAAGCAATATTAACACCTTATCTCTGACAGTACAATTGTGAGTTTTTGATTTTTTTTCTGCTTCCTGTTTCATCTCATAATCTGATATTTTTAAAGATCAGTGTTGTAAATTCCCCCACTCTATTTACCAATTCGCAAAAAAATGACACATAGTCCAGAGATGTGGTCTCTAAATTTTGTCTCAGCAATTTCTCCTTCACCAATTTTAGTGACTCTCTCACCTCGTGCCCAAAAACCTCATCCAAATGGACTGAATTTGATCGATCTATTTATTGCAGCTCTAATGACAAAAAGGACAAACAGAATTCCTTCATCGCCGTCATCTGGATTCTCTTCATAAAACACCCTGAACATGGTCGTTAATGTCTGATTTCAACTTTCTCGTGCTCCTTGCGATTCTGGATGATCGGCAGTTTATTTGATTTGTTTTATTCCTGAACTATTCATACGTTTCCTGAATAACTTTGATATAAATTTTGACGCTTGATCTGGTTTTAACTCTGTAGGTAGTCCCTATCTCGCCAAAAATTTGAGCAGCTCTCCTACAACACTTTAACCTGTATTATTGCTTAAAGAAATGGCCCCTGCAATTCTTGTAGACACATCCATGATTGTTAACAAATACTGATTCCTACATATTGATTGAGGCAGGGGTCCTACACAATCAATTAGGATTCTTTTTAAAGGTTTCCCAAATGCAGAAGTGGTGCGGATTTTATTACTGCCTGTGCTTTTCCAATTACTTGACATGAATGATCTATCTGATAACATTCAATTACATTGTTACGCAGTCCAAGCCAGTAAAAATGTTTTTGTCTTTTTTAGCTTGAGTTTCATAGCCTCTATATGACCACCTGCTCGTCATTTATGTTCTCCCAGCAACACCAACACTGTGACTTCATATGGCCTACTTTATAGCAGTGAAAACACCGGAGCTTTTAACTTTTCTTTCCACTTCATTGGTTTCCATTTTACCCTGTGGTAAGTTATCTTTATTATCTTCACCGTTATCGATCTTTCCCTCACTGAGAGAGGCTTTCTCTATTCCCCAAATTCTACCCCCCATGGATTGATATTGACTTTGGAAGCTCAATTTTGGTTTACGAACCAAGTCATAATCATCAGACATTTCAGTACTCATCTTGCTAATTTAACTCTCTGATCTTCCACTTGAGTTCTCATTATCTCAGGAATTTTTGAACTCCTTCGAAATAATTGTCCCTCTAAGAATGTCACATTTTTTTTTAATTCCCTTATTCACCAATCACAATTCCTTACTTTGATTCTTCCAAACTCAATGTGCATTTGACTACAGTTCCTCCTTCGACTTCTGCATTGCTATCTGTAGGATGCTGGCACAAGCTCTTATGCATTTAAGATGGATTTCTTCATCTCCTCTTAGGCCTCAGATATCTCCTCTGACAGTGATGTGAGTACCTCACGAACTCTACCTTTCAGCTTTACTTTGATCAACAAAACCAATATGGTCACTGGCCACTTAATTGTTTAGTCACTTACTCAATTAAGTTGAAAACGTTTCTACACTCTTATCATCAAATTTAGCAATGCTTATGTATATTTGAAGAGATCCTCAACAGGACTTTGGCAACGATGAGGTTGTTCATCCTCTCCTCATTAAGCTGACCTCCTACTTTCACCTCCATCCTCTTACAGCGACTTTAGTAAGTGCCAATTTCTGAACTTTAATCACCTGCCATTGTATTCTAGCCATTTCCAAACACTCCATTGGCATTTGCACCAAATTTAGTGCCGAGCTATTGCTGTAATTACCTCTCCTTTTCTCACAGACAAATGCAAATCCAAAGAAAGACAATCAGGAATCATTTGCTAAAGCTTACAACCTTCCTGGTCTCCAGTATCTTGTGACTGCCCGAGGGAGAGCAAACGAGAGAAAAACTGAACTGGGGGAACTGGCCATTCTCCAGCCATTGTTAAACTAAGCTCAAGAGATTAAATTAAGCTCTTCTTAGACCGCTCAACACCTCTGTCTTTAGAAACTCTCCTTAAAAAAAGGACAAACTCACCTTGTTAAAGTAAAGCATCATCACAAATGTAATTCCTGCTTTAAACAGATCTTTCCAGGGAGCAATAGAGACTTTTGATTCCTGATTGAATACTGAATTAAAGGTTGTGTGGAATAGGGTTGATCAACTGAATGACCTGCATATGTTCCGATATTTGCACTTGTATCACATAGCTCTTAAATTTGTGTGAAGGAAAACAATTACTAGATAAGGACTCTCCTTTATCAGATTGACAAAAGGATATTCTTTTCTCCTGAGGACAGTGCTGACTGTAAAATTCTCATTCCAGGAAGCAGGACTGTCTAGCTTATGGAAAGTATTTGAGTTTGAGCTTCACAGGATGGACAAAGGAGCCAATGTTATTTAGAACAGTGGGATGTTCAAGCACAATCAGATCAGCAATGATCTCTCAATAGTACAGCAGGTTCGAGGGACACAATAGCCAATTGCTGCTCTTAACGTGTGTAGCTTTCTTAGCCAGTCCTTCAAGGCTGCTATTGTGCCTGAGGAAGACGATTCAACCACCCAGAATTGTTACCCTCGAATAGAAGATTCATCTTCTCTAAAATGCTAAGCAGAGTCAGGATTACGTAATTGAGCACAGAATGAGCCCTTTAAAGCTTCAATACTAAGGTAGTAAAATGTCGGGATAAATGTGTAAATGTAAGGTTTGAAAAGCATTAATTGTTGGAGAGCCAAAGATATCAGTGTATCTGAATGATTTGGATGATGGTAATGAATTTATAGGTGTTCAATTAACTCATGCATCAAGATGGTCATTCAATAAGTTGTCAAGTGGAGTATGAGACTCTCCAGTGGGACATAGGCAGGGGAAGTGAGTGAACAAGCATTCGTCAGAAACAGTAGCACTGCATATGTTATGGGAACTAGCATTTTATGGCACAAAGGATAAAACAACAGGAAAAGATTGAAATGGAGAAACATCCCAGTACTTGGTGATCCAGAGAGATTTGTCTGTCCTCGTTCATGAATCTCAAAAGACGTTATCATGCAGATAGAGGAAGTGCCAGAAGATAATGAAACAATGCTTTGTTTCTGCAAAAGCTTTGAACTTTCAAACAGTCGTTTTCTTCGTGCATTGTAGTTTGATCTCCGTAACTGTAGTAATTCCCAGGGATATCGACCTTCACTCATTCCTGGAATGAACAGTTTATGATATCAAAGTTTAGTTGGTGAGATATAAGACCTTCAGCAGTGTGTTTTGTGTGTATATCCAATGGATACTTCTGCTTGTGAAGGAAACTCAATGTTGGGGAAATAATCATTGAATAAGATCTTTTCATTTTAACATATTATAAAAATATGAATCATAAAAATAAAATCTCTTGACCGACATAATAATAAGTAGCACTGCTAAAGATGGCAGATGTTTCAGTCTGGAAACATTCAGAGAGAGTTCATGACATTCAGTCTGGGGTTGGGGTAAAACTATTGCATGTTGGAACTCAGAGAAGGAGATAATTTATGCTGCCTGTGAAGCATGAGCTCACAGCCCTCTGTCTCTCTATACAGCAGCTTGGAGAAGCTGAGAAACCCAATGTCATCTTTCACACTTGTGGTGAATTTCTGTGAGGTATGCGTTCTAAAAAAAACCCGGCAGCTGAAGCAAAGGTCATTCAGCCAAATACAACTGGTCAAGGACTGGAGTCCAGCACCAGTCGCCTGTGTGAGCAGAACCGCATCGCAACACTATCTAGTATTATCTGTTATTTCTTCTTGGTCATGAGTTTAACTATCATTTGTTCGAAGTGTTTCAAAGTAAAAAAAGTGTGGCACTGGAAGAGCACAGCAAGTCAGGCAGTATTCGAGGTGCAGCAGAGTCGAAATTTCGGTCAGAAGCCCTTCATCAGGTATTCTTGATGAGGAGCTTATGCCTGAAGCGTTGATCCTCCTGATCCTGGGATGCTGCCTGACCTGCTGTGTTTTTCCAGCGCCACACTTTTTGACTCTGATCTCCAGCATCTGCAGTCCTCACTTATTCCTCCAAAGTGTTTCAAAGATAACACTCTGAAGAGCTTTACATTTCCTCATTGTAGCTTTGTTTGGGGAGTTTTAGCTTGAAAATGGCAACAATGTTTTTACTTAATATGTAAACTTGGCAAACTTGTTAACGCTGAACTAGATAAAGTCTGAGACCTGTATTTATTTTTAATGTTACCAACGCAGTTATATTTTAAAATGTAGTGAGTGGTGGAGATATGTGACAAAAAGTGAAACAGGGATCCCTCTGAATTCAAACATGGAATCATCAAGACTGGGTGGAAAAATCCAGCATTAATCAGTTTAAAAGTGCTCCCCTATCCAATACGATTATATTATCAATACCAAAAGCATATTCCCACGTTCGTTCCTTTTTAATTGATTACCATGAAGATCTATTTAAAAACAAACTGCTTCATGCTCTAATGTGTACAGTGTCTTGGCTTTTCCCATCTCACTCATAAATACTTTTCCCATCTGACCCAACATTAAAACATGTTTTAGACTCCCCAAACATTAAAAACATCCCGTTTGCACGTAATCTCTACAGTCATAGATTCAAATGATTATAGAATCCCATCAGCACAAAGACAGACCCTTTTGTGCAAACTGGTCTAAGCCAACCAAACCATCCATCTACGCTAACCCCATTTCCCTGCACATGGAACATATCCTCCTCAACATTTCTTATTCAATTATTAATTCAAATACCTTTCAATAGCTGTTAATATCCCTGCCCCAACCACGACCACTGGCAACTCAATCCAAAATCGTACCTTCGTATGAGTAAAGAGTTGTCCTGCAAGTTCCCTCTTATTCTTTCCCCTTGAACATTAAACTGATGCCCTCGAGTCCTCGTTTCCCCAAGAGTGGGAAAAGACTGAGTGCATTCACTCTATCCATGCCTCTTTTGAACGTAAAAAAACTTCTATAAGATCCCCTCTTAGTCTCCTCGGCAGTAAAGAGAAAAGTATTCGCTTGTCCAATCTTTCCCTGTAGCTCAGACCGTTGGAACATTGGCAACATTCTTGTAAATTTCTTCTGCACGCTTTCCAGTTTAATAACATCCTACCTATAGTTAGGTGACCAAAACTGAATACAATACTCAAAGTGCAGTCTAATTAACGTACTACACATCTGCAACATAATTTCCCAACTTCTGTACTTAATGCCCTGAATCATGAAGCCTAGTGTGTCAAAAGCCTTCTTCACTACCCTGTCTAATTGTTACTCCACTTTCAGAGAAGAGTGCACCTGAACCCCCACTGCAGTCCTTAACGTCCTATCATTCACTATGAAATTCCTATCTTGATTTGACTTTCCAATATGCAAGAACTCACACTTATCTGGATTAAACTCCACTTGCCGTTTCTTGGCCCACTTCTCCAGCTGATCAAGTTCCTACTGCAATTTCTCATAACCTTCCTCACTGTGCAAGTTACCAACTATTTTAATGTCATCTGCAAACTTACCAACCATGTGTTGTGCACCCTCATCCAAATCATTGATATAGGTAACAAACAGCAATGGGCCCAGCACCGACCTCTGAGGCACTCCACTAGTCACAGTCCTCCAGTATAAATGCATCCTTCTACTGTTACCATCTGCTCATCACCATCAAGCTAATTGGGTATCCAATTTGCCATATTGCCCTGGATTCCATGCGATCTAACCTTCCAGAGGAGCCTATCAAGGCCAAACGTATCAAAGGCATTTCTGAAATCTATCCAGACTACGTCTACCACTCTGCCCTCATCAACATGCTTGGTTACTTCATCAAAGAGCTCTAACAAATTTGTAAGGCTGATCTCCTACATACAAAGCCATGCTGATTACTCTGAAACAAACCCTGTCTCTCCAAATGCATTTATGCCTTATCTCTCAGAATCTTCTCAGAAAACTAACCCACCACAAACATCAAGCTTATTGGTCTGTAGTTCCCAGGCTTTTCTCTGTTGTCTTTCTTGAATATTGTCACAACGTTCGCTACTCTCCAGTCTTTCGGGATCTCACCTGTAGCTAACAGTGTTGCAAATATATCTAGCCAAAGTTCTGCAATTTCTATTCGAGCCCCTTGCAGTGTTCTTGGATATATCTCGTCAGGACTCAGACATGTATCCAAATTCATGCACTCTAATACATCCCACATCTATTCTAATGTAATGTAGAATGTCTAGGAGAAAGTGAGGACTGCAGATGCTGGAGATCAGAGCTGAAAATGTGTAGCTGGAAAAGCGCAGCAGGTCAGGCAGCATCCAAGGAGCAGGAGAATCGACGTTTCGGGCAGATTCTTGAAGAAGGGCTCATGCCCGAAACATCGATTCTCCTGCTCCTTGGATACTGCCTGACCTGCTGCACTTTTCCAGTAACACATTTTCAGCTAATATAGAATGTCCCCAAGTTTTCTCAAATACCTTCCCCAAGTTCCAAGGTATTCAAATGTTTCTCCCCAGTAAACACAAAGGAGAAATATTCACTGACAACCTTACCCTGGTTCTGCACACACATTTCCTCCTTGGTCCTTAAGGTAACCCAATTCTCACTCTAGTTATTCTTTTTTTCTTTAATATACTTAAAGAACCTCTTTGGATTCACCCTAACCTTCTCAGCCAAGACTATCTTGTTCCCCCTATTCGCCCTCCTGATTTCTTTTTTTCAGTAAATTCCTGTATCCTTTGTATACCTTCAGGGTTTCCTTTATTCCCAGCTGCCTATACCTGAACGATGCATCCCTCCTTTTTGTGGTCAAGGTCTCAATATCGCTTGTCATCCTGGGTTCCTTTTTCCTGCCAACGTTGCCGTTTATCCTCACAGGAACATATAGACCTTGAACGCTAACTATCACACTTATAAAAGACCTCCCACTTGTCGGAGATCAGTTTACCTGTAAACAAACTACTCCCATCAACCCCGCAAGATCGCGCCTAGTTCCATTTAAATTTGTCTTAGCCCACTTTATAAGTGAATCTATGGACCAGTATTATCACTCTCCTAAACTGTTGTGAAATTAACACAACCATGTTCACTGGTTCAAAAGCGCTCCCCCACTGTCACCTCAGTCACCTCTCCTGCCCTATTTCACAAACATAGTTCATGTTTTCCCCTTTGTGTGCAGGACCCCTTATTAAATGCTTGAGGAAACATTCCTGAATGCACTGAGCAAATTCCATTCCATCTAATCCTCAACGCTCTGGCAGTCCCATTCTATGTTAGAAACATTTCAATCTCCTATGATTGCTCCTCTATTGTTCCTGCAAATCTGCCCAGTGTCCCTGCACAGTTGTTCCACTAATTCCCATTGACTATTTAGGGCCAATAGTACAACCTCCATAACGTTACCATCCCCTTTTTTTTTCTTAGCTCCACCCCGTAAACTTCACTGGATGAATCTTCAGTTATTTCATCTCTGATTACTGCTGTAAAATATTATCAATTTCCCAAAATATTTTCCACGTGCTAATACAACTTTGATAGTAAAACTTAACAGTTTCCTGCACTGACGTTAGGCTGACTGTTCTGTCCATCACTGATTTACTTTCCTCTCTCTGTCATGTTAAACAGTAAAATTACATTTCCCACCATCCAATCTGCAGGAACTGCTCCAGAGTCAATGGAATGATGGAAGAAGGCAACTATTGACCATGTATTTCCAGGTATCTGTGGACCTAAACAACCAGGAATGCAGACCTAACATGTTAAGCAGTTTATGCTAAGCCAAAACCTTCATACCAAAAATCAGTCGAGTGAAGAAACCTAGTCATTTGCTATGCCCGGGAGTCAATCTTCTGTTTTTCATAGACAGCAACAAACAGATCGTCCCGTGACTTGTTTTTTGATTCTCTATTTAAAATACGTTAGCTTTTTGATTTTTGGTGTGAATGCGCTCACATTGTTTTACAACTTTTGTTCACTTACTGAATCTGTACATCATGTCTCATCTTCATTATGTTCTTAACATAGTTTGTTCTCTTGTGTATCAGCTTCTTCCTTGTGCAATGTAAGGGCATGTCATCCAAACTTTCAGCATCAATTTGGCTATTTTTCAAATATACGAATACTAACTTATCCTTTGACTAGGTGTTTCACAGCAGGCTGAAGAATAGGAAAAAAACTCAAGATGTCAGGGGTAAGTTTTCAGCGTGGGTAAAGGATTCGCTGACTGGCAGTAGGCAGGGAGTAAGGATAAGAGGTCTTTTTCATGGAAGGTAGTCAGTGATTAGGTGAATTGTGCAGGAGTTATAGTTGAGACCACAACTATTCACGTTATACATTAACATTCTGGACAAAGGAACTGATGGAATTGTTGCTAAGTTTGCAAATGTCAAATAGGCAGGTAGCTGCGGAAGTACTTGGACAGATGAGGAGAATGGGTAAAAAATGGCTGATAGAATAAAATGTGGGAACGTGTGAGGCAGCATCTTTGGTAGGAAGAATGGAAGGATAAACTGTTTTTAAAAAGGGGAAAGTCTTCTATAAAATAGAACATAAAACATAGAATATAGAAAAGTACAGCACCAAGCAGGCTCTTTGGCCCACAATGTTATGCAGAAGATTAATCCTAATGTAAAATAAAATAACCCGAACTACGCACCCCTCAATTCACTGCTGTCCATGTGCATGTCCAGTATTCGCTTAAATGTCCCTAATGTTTCTGCTTCCACCATCACTGCTGACAACACATTCCATGCATTCAGAACTCTCTGTGTAAAGAACCTACCACTGATGACCCCTCGATACTCTTCTCCTAATATTTTAAAACAATGACCCCTCGTGCCAGTCAATCCTGCTCTGGGGAAATGTCTCAGGCTATTGACTCTATCCATGCCTCTCATTACCTGGTATACCTCGATTCAGATCTCCTCTCTTCCTCTTCTCTCCAGAGAGAGAAGTCCGAGCTTATTCAACTTTTCTTCATAAGGCAAACCCTCCAGTCCAGGCAGCATCCTGGTAAACCTTCTTTGCATTCTCTCCAAAGCATCAGTAGCTTTTCTATAGTAGGGCGACCCGAACAGGACACAATATTCCAAGCGTGGTCTCCACGATGTGGAGTGGATATTCCAGGAGTGATGCAGCTGGTCAAACCACTCAGCTTTAAGCAAAACACAACGTTAACGAAATACTACAGCTGAAACACGAAGAAAACAGAATTTAAAATAACTTCATTATTTGAAAACTCAAGCACCTCAGTAATGCAACTTAACCAATGAGCTGTTCCAATTCCCGTAACATCCCATAAACACGCAATTTGGTGAAAGATAAATGTAAACACAAAATCTTGCAGGCAGGAGAGATTTCTGAGATAAAATTCAGTCAGAGGTCATCCACTGAAGTATGGAATCTGTTTCAGCTGCAGCAGCTTCTGTGCCTGCTATCGGCAGCTTCTCTGTTACAAATAAACCAAATCAGAATTAATGCCTGAACCGGGAGAACTGGCCACTGCTCACCATTTTTCAACTGGGCTCTTTCTGAGACATTTTGACACCTCTGCCGTTACAACTTTTCATTTACAAAAAAAAACCCAAGGACAAAACACCTTCTGAAAGCGGCAGCATTATTACACTGACCTGACAGTGTTTGATAGAGAACAGTGTAGATGGAGCTTTAACTTGTGTCAAAACCTTTCCTTTACCTGTCCTGAATCTGTGTGATAGTGGTAGTGCAGAGTGGAAAAAGGCCCTCGGCCCAATAAGTCCACACCAAATCTCCAAAGCCTATCCCACCCAAACTCATTCCTCTACGTTTACTCCGACTCACCCACATATCCTTGAGAACTATTGGAAATTTAGCATGGCCAATTTACCTAATCTGCACATCTTTGGATTATGTGAAGAAACCCACGCAAACATGGGGAGAATGTGCATAGTCCACACAGACAGTCGCCTGTAGCTGGAATCACACCCAGTTCCCTGGTGCTGTGAGGCAGCAGTGGTCACCACTGAGCCATGTGCCACCCATGTTGCCCATTTCCTGGGAGTGTCTGATGGGGATACTGCAGGGTGATTTTTAATATTTAGCTAACTCCAGTCTATAACTAACCTTCAGTGTTCGATTGGGTTAGCACAGTGTGAATATCAATCTGTATTGGATGTTGTGATTACACTGTTCTGGTGGCTCCTGATGTAGATCAGTTTATGTGGTGTTTTAGTTTGTACCTTATCCTGTGCTGTACCTGTCCTGGGACTGTTGGAGTGGGGACGATATGGAGTCTGATTAATCAATATCTAACTCCATGCTGGACGTGACTTGGAAATTTGAAACATGTCGGTTTAGTGGGAACATTATCTTGTTTCTAACCCCATGCTGTACTTATCCTTCATTGCTTGATGGAGACAATGTCGCGGGTGGCTTAAAGCATATCCAACACAATGGTGAATATGGCTGAGGAATACGAAAGGGCTAACGTAGGTGTACATCTATTCTGTGTGTAAACCCATACTATCCCTGTCCTTGAGTGACGATGTGTCAGTGCAGTGTGAGAGTTATTTCACACCTAACCGTTTTGTTTACCTGTCCCATTTATCTAGATGAATACAGCTTCATCTCTAACCCATTAACACTCGGTAGCAGCAATGTGTACTGTACACAAGATGAGCTGAAATTCACGCAGGATTCGAACACTACACCTTTAAAAATCAGGGACATCAGAAGGACAAGTGTAGCAGATAAATGGGAATACTAGCACACTCATGTTCTGTCCAAACCACTCCTAGTTTATAAATATGTCACTGTTTATTTTGTGTTATTGTTTCGAGACCTTCCCTCATTATGTCTCCCTAAACGCACAGACGACAACACTTTAAGAAAGCAATTCATCAACACCTTTTCAAGGGAAACGAGAGAATGGGCAATGTATACTGAAGTAATCAGCAACAGAATGAACTAAAATTTAACATATTTTGCAAGCATGACCAATATTGACCAGAGAGATGAGAGTTTGTGCGCACACGTTGGTTGGGTCCAGTCAGTACCTTGCTTGCTGTGAACAGCTGATGCTGAGGTCGGGGTATGCTATTTGAAACAATACGTCAGGATTTCAGAGTCAAGGCCTACATACCTAGCATCACACAGACATTGACATTCACATACTGACTTGCGAGATAAAAGCAGCAAATATATACGCGTATTGACTGTAGAACATTTGGACACAGTTAAATTATTGTCACAAAAATGTTAGTGTTTGTATATTAGTACAAATACTCATACAAGTAAAAATACTTGTACATTTTTTAAGTCCGTATGCTTAATCATTTGATCTTGGGCGCATGATTTGAAAGTTCCTTATTGTGATTTGTGCATTGTTTTGATGATATTCCAGTTATAAATTTGAACAAAACAAATGGGTGGGTTTGTACTAAGTGAGCAATCAAAGACTTTACGACCTTCAGTAATAAAACGTTGCTGTCAGTGGTTAAAGCAATGCCGAAAACATTTACATAGAAATTTCCATTTGTTTCCAAACCCAGCCAGTTGTCCTGTTCAATTTTACGGTGAGAATATAATGAAAAGTGTGAACGAATCACAATGAGGTACTTTGAAATGCTCAGTCTGGTTACTGTTTGGATACTGACATTGTGGAGCTGACGTACACTCAATATCGTTTATGAGGGTTCAATATAAGAGGCCATGTGCTGCAGGAGTCCATCACATTTATAACAACTTCAGGGGGATTGGGTTCAATGTGCAGAATTATAGAGCTTTGGTGACACACTCGAAGTCATCAGCAGAGATAAAATTGCACGACATGGTTGTTGGCAGGTCATTTATACAAGTGCTGAAATGCATGTGGACCAGCATGAAGCCCTATGATAGACATTTGAACAGGCTGTCTCATGCACTCTCTTGTTGGTTCGGGCTGTTTTTGTTGTAAGGGGTAGTGTGAATAAAAGTCCAGCTCAAGTTTGGAAGCCCTCTGGATAAATTTGGCTGATGGTCGGTATTTTGCAGATTGCGGTGGTGAGGTGTGATAACGCTCTTTCTGAATTCAGGCTTTCTTTTAAAAAAAAATGTCATGTGCAGGAAATTTGCTGACTGCATGATGGTAAAATCACTGATCTGAAAATGGTTACTACAGTCATTGAGTTATACAATAATTAGGTGTGTACGCTGGTAATTTAAGTTTAGTTCACTTCAATTATTCGTAACGGAAAAGCAATGACGTTTGTTTTTTTTTCAAATATGTAAGACATAAAGTGATAGTAACTCTCTATGATACAAAATGTAAAAGTGACCTGCCATATAGTTCAAACAGACTAATCAAGCAACACTCAGATATTGTCTGTAGAGCAGGATTCTGTGAACAAGATTATGTCTCCAGCAACATCACCATTCTCTCTGTCCCACTAACAGGAAACAGCCAGGTAGAGGGGGACAAATGTATACAATATTGGTATATAGTCAATATAGTGCTCAGCATTAATGCTGGATCCTGTTGGGGCTTGACTGCTCTGTGGCAAGTTATGAGGGAATCAATAGAAGGGAAACATATAATTGACCACATCGTCACCGATCTGCCTGCTGCAGATGAACCTCTCCATTTTATATATTGGTAAGAATGGTCACTCCACAGTCCTGAAAGGGAGGAGGGGCTATCTTAATTTTGTAGACCCTCCACCATTTTATGTAGCAATCTGTGCGCTGAATGGGACAGAATTTGAACAGATCGAGCAACTAACAACGAGGAGTCCATGAGGTGCGGTGGGACATCAGCAGCAGCACAACTCATGCAGTCTGCAACCTCACAGCCCGGCATACTTCCCACTGTATACTAACCATCACGGCACGACATACTTCCCACTGTATAGTAACCATAACGGTTAAAAATACCTCCGACTGTATAGTAACCATCAAACCAGGGATCCCTTCCTGGGTCCGTGAAGAGTGCAGAAGGACATGCTGGGAGCAGCACCAGCCAAACCTAGATATGAGTGGACAACCTAGAGAAAATCTTACTGCCTTCAACTACAAATCAGGCCAACTTGCATGCTAAGAGGCATAAGCAGCCAGTTATGGACAGAGCTCAGTGATCCCACAATCAATGGTATAGATGTGTCTATAAGGTCCTTACACATTTAATTATAAAAGACAGTGGACAATGAGTGAGACCATTGGAGGAGAGGGCTGCTCTCTAACAATAAAATCCCCAGTTATGCAGGACAGCAGCACATCAAGGAAAAAATTAAGCTGCTGTAACTGGAACAATCTTCAGCCAGAAGGGCTGAGCAGATGATCCTTTTCAGCCTCCTTCAGTAGTCTCCAGCATCACATATCTCAATCTTCAGACAACTCAATTCACCCCACACAATGTCAACACATGGCTGGAGACACTGGAAACTGTGATTTAACACAAGAGATTGCCACATATGTAACCAAGCTGATCCATTCCAGCAAGAACACTGAGACCTACCTAAAATATGATAAATTGCCCAAGTATGTCCTGTACACAAAAAGCAGGGCCCTTGTGTTCCAGCCAGTCACTGACCCATCGGTGCAGGGTCTACCATGGAATTGTGAAGGAAGGTGTCAGCAATAATGGGATTCATCAGCAATAACCTGCTCAGTGTCATTCAGTTAATGTCCCATCAGGCTCACTCAGATCCTGAGCCCATTGCACGCTCAGTTAAAAAGAGGAGAATTCCAAAAGAGCAGTGAGCGTAATTACTGTTCACACCAAGGCACCATGTAACAGGGTGTGACAATAAGAGCCGGAGTATAGTTATACTTACTCAAAATCTGGGGGAATTTCTCTCCAGGTTGGAATTATCCCCAGCAACAATAATACCTGTTGTCAGTGTGAGTAATTCCCACCACAACAATAATGCACTCAGTGTGAATAATTATCATCAGCAACAATGATGTCTGTTGTCAGTGTGAGTAATTCCCCCCACAACAATAATCTGGTTGTCAGTGTGAGTAATTATCCCCAGCAACAATAATGCCTGTTGTCAGTGTGAGTAATTATCCCCAACAATAATGCCTGTTGTCAGTGTGGGTAACTATCTCTAGCAACAATAATGCCTGCTGTCAGTGTGAGTAATTGTCCCCAGCAACAATAATGCCTGTTGTGAGCGTGAGTAATTATCCCCGGCAACAATAATGCCTGTTGTCAGCGTGAGTAATTATCGCCAGGAACAATAATGCCTGTTGTCAGTGTGAGTAACTATCTCCAGCAACAATAATGCCTGTTGTGAGTGTGAGTAATTATCCCCAGCAACAATAATGCCTGTTGTCAGTGTGAGTAACTATCTCTAGCAACAATAATGCCTGTTGTCAGTGTGAGTAATTTTCCTCAGCAACAATAATGCCTGTTCTCAGTGTAATTAATTATCCACAGCAAAATTAGTGCCTGCTGGCAGTGTGAGTAATTATCCCCAGCCGCAATAATGCCTGTTGTCAGTGTGAGTAATTATCCGCAGCAACCATAATGCTTGTTGTCACTGTGAGTATTTATCCCCTGCTACAATAGTGCCTGTTGTCAGTGTGAGTAATTATCACCAGCAACAATAATGCTTGTTGTCACTGTGAGTATTTATCCCCCGCTACAATAGTGCCTGTTGTCAGTGTGAATAATTACCCTCAGCAGCAATAATGCCTGTTCTCAGTGTAATTAATTATCCACAGCAAAATTAGTGCCTGCTGGCAGTGTGAGTAATTATCCCCAGCCACAATAATGTCTGCTGTCAGTGTGAGTAATTATCCACAGCAACCATAATGCCGGCTGACAGTGTAATTATCCTCAGCAACAATAATGTCTGTTGTCAGTGTGAGTAATTATCCTCAGCAACAATAATGCCTGTTCTCAGTGTAAGTAATTATCCACAGCAAAATTAGTGCCTGCTGGCAGTGTGAGTAATTATCCCCAGCAACAATAATTTCTGTTGTCAGTGAGAGTAATTATCTGCGGCAACAATAATGCCTGTTGTCAGTGTGAGTAATTATCCCCAGCCACAATAATGTCTGCTGTCAGTGTGAGTAATTATCCACAGTGTGATTAATTATCCTCAGCAACAATAATGTCTGTTGTCTGTGCGAGTAATTATCCCCAGCAACAATAATGCCTGTTGTCAGTGAGAGTAATTATCCACAGCAACAATAATGCCTGCTGGCAGTGTGAGTAATTATCCCCAGCAACAATAATTTCTGTTGTCAGTGAGAGTAATTATCCCCAGCAACAATAATGCCTGCTGTCAGTGTGAGTAACTATCCCCAGCAATAATAATGCCTGTTGTCGGTGTGAGTAATTATCCTCAGTAATAATACTGCCTGTTGTCAGTGTGAGTAATTATCCCCAGAAATAGCAATTCCTGTTGTCAGTGTGAGTAATTATCCTCAGCAATAATAATGCTTTTGTCAGTGTGAGTAATTATCCCCAGCAACAACAATGCTTGTTGTCACTGTGAGTATTTATCCCCAGCTACAATAGTGCCTGTTGTCAGTGTGAGTAATTACCCTCAGCAACAATAATGCCTGTTCTCAGTGTAATTAATTATCCACAGCAACATTAGTGCCTGCTGGCAGTGTGAGTAATTAACCCCAGCCACAATAATGTCTGCTGTCAGTGTGAGTAATTATCCACAGCAACCATAATGCCGGCGGACAGTGTAATTATCCTCAGCAACAATAATGTCTGTTGTCAATGTGAGTAATTTTTCACAGTAACAATAATACCTGTTGACTGTGCGAGTAATTTTCCTCAGCAACAATAATGCCTGTTCTCAGTGTAATTAATTATCCACAGCAAAATTAGTGCTTGCTGTCAGTGTGAGTAATTATCCCCAGCAACAATAATTTCTGTTGTCAGTGAGAGTAATTATCTGTGGCAACAATAATGCCTGTTGTCAGTATGAGCAATTATCCCCATAAATAGTAACGCCTGTTGTCCGTGTGAGTAATTATCCCCAGCAACAATAGTACCTGTTATCAGTGTGAGTAGACAATAGACAATAGGTGCACGACTCGGACATTCAGCCCTGCGAGCCTGCACCGCCATTCAATATGATCATGACTGATCATTCCTAATCAGTATCCGCTCCCTGCCTTATCTCCATAACCCTTGATTCCACTATCTTTGAGAACTCTATCCCACTCTTTCTTAAATTTATCCAGAGACTGGGCCTCCACTGTCCTCTTGGGCAGAGCATTCCACACAGCCACCACTCTCTGGGTGAAGAAGTTTCTCCTCATCTCTGTCCTAAATGGTCTACCCCGTATTTTTAAGCTGTGTCCTCTGGTTCGGCACTCACCCATCAGCAGAAACATGTTTCCTGCTGCCAGAGTGTCCAATCCTTTCATAATCTTACATGTCTTAATCAGATCCCCTCTCAGTCTTCTAACTCAAGGGTATACAAGCCCAGTCGCTTCAGTCTTTCAGTGCAAGGTAATTCCTCCATTCCAGAAATTGACCTCGTGAACCTACGCTGCACTCCCTCAATAGCCAGAATGTCTTTCCTCAAATTTGGCGACCAGAACTGCACACAGTACTCCAGGTGTGGTCTCACCAGGGCCCTGTTCAGCTGCAGAAGCGCCTCTTTGCTTCCATACTTAATCCCTCTTGTTATGAAGGCCAGCATGTTATTAGGCTTCTTCACTACCTGCTGTACCTGCATGCTTGCCTTCATTGACTGGTGTACAAGAACACCCAGATCTCTCTGTACTGCCCCTTTACCTAAATTGATTCCAGTTAGGTAGTAATCTGCCTTCCTGTTCTTGCCACCAAAGTGGATAACCATACATTTATCCACTTTAAACTGCATCTGCCATGCATCTGTCCACACACCTAAATTGTCCAGGACACCTTGTAATCTCCTAACATCCTCATCACATTGCACCCTGCCACTCAGCTTTGTATCATCAGCAAATTTTCTAATGTTATTGCTGATACCATCTTCTATATCATTAACATATATTGTAAAAAGCTTCGCTCCCAGCACGGATCCTTGCGGTACTCCACTGGTCACTGCCTGCCATTCCAAAATGGAGCCGTTTATCACTACCCTTTGTTTCCTATCAGCCAACCAATTTTCAATCCAATCTAGTACTTTGCCCCCAATACCATGTGCCCTAAGTTTACTCACTAACCTCCTATGTGGAACTTTATCAAAAGCTTTCTGAAAGTCCAGGTACACTACATCTACTGGATCTCCCTCGTCCATCTTCAGAGTTAAATCCTCAAAAAACTCCAGAAGATTAGTCAAGCACGATTTTCCCTTCATAAATCCATGCTGACTCTGTCCTATCCTGTTACTACTATCCAGGTGTGCCGTAATCTCATCCTTTATAATAGACTCCAGCATCTTTCACACCACTGAGGTCAGACTAACTGTTCTACAATTTCCTGCTTTCTCTCTCCCACCTTTCTTAAAAAGTGGTATAACATTAGCCACTCTCCAATCCTCAGGTACCGATCCCGAATCTATCGAATTCTGGAAAATCATCACCAACGCATCCACGATTTCCCTAGCCACCTCCTTCAGGACCCTGGGATGTAGACCATCAGGCCCCGGGAAATTTTCAACCTTTAGACCTAACAGTCTCTCCAATACCAAATCCTGGCAAATACAGACTCCCTTAAGTTCAGGTCCTTCAGTCACTGTTACCTCAGGGAGATTGCTTGTGTCTTCCCCAGTAAACACAGATCTGAAGTACCCATTTAATTCTTCTGCCATTTCTTTGTTCCCTATAATATATTCCCCTGTTTCTGTCTTCAAGGGCCCAATTTTAGTCCTAACCATTTCTTTTTGCCTTGCACATACTTGAAAAAGCTTTTACTATCCTCCTTTATATTATTGGCCAGTTTACCTTCGTACCTCATATTTCCTTCTTAGTAATCCTCTGTTGTCCTTTAAAAGTTTCCCAGTCCTCTGTTTTCCCACTTATCTTTGTTACGTTATACTTTTTCTCTTTTAACCTTATATGTTTCTTAACTTCCCTTTCTTAACGTCCGCCCATGCCTCCTCCTGGGATCTTTCTTCCTTTTAGGAATGAACTAATCGTGCAACTTCTGCATTATACACAGAAATACCCGCCATTGTTCCACCACTGTCATCCCTGCTAAGGTATTGCCCCATTGAACTTTGGTCAGCTCCTCCCTCATAGCTCCATAGTTCCCTTTATTCAACAGAAGTACTGTCACTTCCGACTGTACCCTCTCCTTCTCAAATTGCAGATTGAAACTTATTGTATTATGGTCACTACTTCCCAACGGCTCCTTCACTTCGAGGTCTCTGACCAATTTTGGTTCATTACACAATACCAGATCCAGAATTGCCTTCTCCCTGGTCGGCTCCAGCATCAGCTGCTCTAAGAAACCATCTCTGAGGCACTCCACAAAGTCTCTTTCTTGAGGTCCAATACCACCCTGATTCTCCCAGTCTACCTGCATGTTAAAATCCCCCATAACAGATGTAGTAACATCTTTAACAAAGGCCAATTTCAGCTCCTGATTCAACTTACATCCGACATCCAGACTACTGTTTGGGGGCCTGTAGATGACTCCCAAGAGGGTCATACTACCCTTAGTATTTCGCAGCTCTATCCACACTGACTCTACATCCCCTGACTCTAGGTCCCCCCGCGCAAGGGACTGAATATCCTCCCTTACCAACAACGCCACTCCACCCCTTCTGCCCGTCAGTCTGTCCTTACGATAGCACGTGTAGCCTTGAATATTCATTTCCCAGGCCCTGTCCACTTGAAGCCACGTCTCAGTTATCCCCACAATATCGTATCTGTCAATTTTGAAAAGAGCCTCAAGCTCATCCATCTTATTTCTAATGCTTCGTTCGTTCATATCCAGTATTTTTAATTTGTTACTGCTCTCACCCTTCCCATCAACCACTATTCCACTCAACCTTTCAGCATGATCCCTTTTCGAATTTTCTGCCTCATTGATACAGTTGTCTTTCTTGACTTTGTCTTTCTTGACTTCTCGTGTTCTAACTTTCCCTTCAACTTCCTTTTTATACATCCAGTTTGTCCCCTCCCCCCCCCCCCCGCTACTTAGTTTGTCCAAACATCCAGTTTGTCCCACCTCCCTGGTACTTAGTTTAAATGTAGCGATGTTGCAGTAGAAAACCTGCCTGCTAGAATGCTTGTCCCCAACCTATTGAGGTGCAAACCGTCTCTCTTGTAGAATTTATGTTTGCCACAAAATGTACCCCAGTGATTCAAGAATTTAAATCCTTGCTTCCTGCACCAGGTCCCCAACCATGCATTCACGTCCATGATCTCTCTGTTTCTGGCCTCACCAGCCCGAGGAACTGGAAGCAAACCAGAGATAACCACCTTGGACGCCCTGCTTTTCAGCCTTCTTCCTAGTTCTCCAAAGTTCCGCTGTAGAATGTGCCTCCGCTTCTTCCCGACATCATTTGTGCCGATATGTACCACCACCTCTGACTCTTCACCCTCGTCCTTGAGGATTTCCTGCACTCTTTCCGCGATGTCTTTCACCCTGGCACCAGGAAGACAACACACCATCCTTAAATCCCGTCTGCTGCCACAAAAACCCCGGTCAGTTCCTCTCACTATGGAGTCCCCTATTACCACGGCTCTGTGCCATGTCTGAGTCTTCCGCTCTGCCTCTGCGCCAACTTTTGATTGGCAGACCTGGCCGAGTAATTATTCCCAACAACCATAGTGCCTGCTGTCAGTGTGAGTAATTATCCCCAGCAACCATAATGTCTGCTGTCAGTGTGAGTAACTATCCCCAGCAACCATAATGCCTGCTTTCAGTGTAACTATCTCCAGCAACAATAATGCCTGTTGTCAGTGTGAGTAATTATCCCCAGCAACTATAATGTCTGTTTCAGTGTGAGTAATTGTCCCCATCAACAATAATGCCTGTTGTCAGTGTGAGTAACTGGAACTCCAGGAGAGCTCTGCAGTCATTCCTCAGGAAAGAGAGTGTCCGAGGCTCAACCATTTCCAGCTGCTGCAATGACGCTCTCTCCATCATAAGGTCAGACGGGGGATTGGTCACTGATTATATACCATTCCTGAAACAGGCCATGCTGAAATGTAACAAGACCTGGAAATTATCCAGGTTTAGTATGACAAACCTGATGAAGGGCTCTGGCCCGAAACATCGAATTTCCTATTCCTTGGATGCTGCCTGACCTGCTGTGCTTTAACCAGCAACACATTTTCTGCTCTGATCTCCAGCCTCTGCAGACCTCACTTTTTACACTTAAAATGACAAACGGCAACTAATAATCCTCATAAATATTAGACAAAAAGTAACAATAAAATTTCAAACCATTTTGACCTTCCATAACATTCCCATCACTGAGTCCTCAATACCACGTTTATTAGAATCCTGGGTGCTATCATTGCCCAGAATGTGCCCTGGACTGGCCCCATAAATAATACTGCCTTTAAGAGCAAGTCAGATGCTAGGAAATCTGCAGTGAGCAACTGACCTGCTGATTCCTCAAAGGCTGTGATGAATTACATCCCAGGAATAACACAGGACAAAACCAACTCATTTAATTACTATCACTTCCATGACCATTCATCCACTCCATCACTGATGCTCAATAGTGGCGATGTATACCATTTACAAGGTTCACTGCACCAAGCTTTATTGGACAGCAATGTTGAAACCCACTTTAATCTAGAAGAACGAAGGCAATGGGTTCTTTGGAAAACCAGCGAACTGCAAGCTCACTCCTTCATACGGTCAGATGTAATGATATTTGCTCATGAGTTTATAATTCCCTACTTCTCAGATCACGAAATCAGTCTGAATGCTGCAAGACTTCGACAACAGCCAGGCCTGGGCTGACAAGTGGCAAATAACATTCGAGCCACACAAATGTCAGACAATAACCATCATAAACCATCCCACCATCGCTATTCAACATTCAAAGACAGTACCATTGCTGAATCCATTGGCACTAACATTCTCAGATTTATCCAAGACTATACAGCTGCTGTAGTTAGAGCATCAGATCAGAAGTTAGGAAGCCTGCAGCGAGTAACTTTTTCTCCTGCCTTGCCAAAGTCTGTCCAAGATCTCCAAGGTTCAAGTCAGGATTTGATGGAACAATCTCCACTTGTCTGATGAGTGCAGCTCCAACAGTACTCAGACAGGTTGACACGATTAAAGTATAAGCAGCCCACTTGATTCGTCCCCATCCACAATGACATCCTCCCTCCCCCACCGACACTCAGCAACAGGTGTGAGTACCATCGCCCTCCTTAGACAGTACCATCCACACTCATTACCACTGCCACCAGGAAGGAAAAGGGCAACAGTGATCATAGTTCATTTGATTTTAACTTAAGTATTGTAATGGACAAACCAAGACTAAGTGTTGGAGTTTTCGTGTAACTCGGTCTAAATTTATTAAACTGAGAAGGGATTTCTTCAAGTGAACAGGAAACAATAACGAGAAGATAAATCAGAAACAAAGCAGTGGCAGGTATTCTGAGGGGAGATTAAAGTGGTTCCCAGGAAATGTGATCTCACAGAGTAAAATAGCGTCAGACTGCTAAATCCAGAGCTCTCTTGAAATCTAGGAACACACAGACAGAACAGGAAAGCTTACATAAGACAGTGGGAACTCAATACCCCAGAAAGCTGAGAGGATTGCGGAATGTGGAGGGGTGAGGTCCAATGCGAAATTAGGAAGCAAACAGTGTGTGTGAAATTATGCTGGCAAGACATATCAAACAATCTTTAGCAGATTTCTTTTCAAAACAGAGAAGGAAAAGTGAAATAACGAATATCAAAGGCAAACAATGGAAACCACATGTAGCTGTGGATGGTTTGTATATGGGTCTGAGTTTCAATTAAAGTTAAAACTGACCTCTTTTTCTGACCAAATTAGAGTTCCAGTCAAACCTTCCCAGCCTCATTCTTGCCCCATTGAAGGCTGCTCTCAGTCAACTAATGATTCTCACTCTCAATTATTGCATATCATTCTCTACCACTTTCCTGAACTTTACGATAAAATGATCGCTGCACCCCAAAACGTTCCCCTACTGACACTGGATCCCACCTCTTTCCCAAGGACAAGGTCCAACAGTACATGCTCTCTTCGACTGGACACATACTCCTGAAGTGAGCTGGTTCTCCATGTAATCCAGGAACACTCGCCCCTCATGACTCTTCACAACCAGTAACCCAGTCAATATCTGGAAATATTAAGTTTCTCAATATTAGTAGTCTGTAGTATTGTCATCGCTCTCAAATGCCCTTGCATATTTATTCTCTCCATCCTTTCAAATGGTTTCTGACCGACAGACTGTACCTCACAGTTTACTTGTACACTTTTTGTTCTGTATTTATCTCCAGCCAAATTCATTCTGTCCTTGGACAGATCCTCTTTCTCTTGGACTCTTTAACTAACGCTAATCTAAACCCATACTTCTACCTTCAACCATTCCCTTCCCTTCTGTCATTTTGGAATGCTTCATACCCAGCAATATTTAACACCAAGTCCTGCCATTCCTTGAGCCAGCTCTGGGTGATCAACACATCAGATTACCACACAGCAATCTGCATCTGGAACTGATCACACTCCGAGTCTTCATGTCCATGCAGAGTACCTCAGATTAAGGCTTTCTTTCTTACTCCATCTTCCACTGATAAAATTGTTGTTGTAAATTTGTACCAACTGCAGCTCCCATTATTTTGACAATCCTGGTACTCTCCTCTACTATTCCTTTTTGGATCCTAAGCACACGCCAAGTTATTTTCAATCCCTCCCAAACCCCGTAAGAAATTCAGTCCCAGCTCTGTCACGTTAGCCCATCCAGCTTATACAGTTACTGCCTTCCCCAGAACCAGTCCCAATGTCCCAGGAATCTGAAGCCTTTCCTGCTGCACCATCATTCCAGTCACACTTACATCTACCTAAAACTCCGAGTCCTGTTCTCACTTGCGCACGGCACTGGCAGTAACCCAGGGATTGCTACATTTGAGGTCCTGCTTGCTAACCATCCACCTTGCTCCCTAAATTCTGATTCCCAGACCACTTCACCCTTCCTACCCAGGTCATTACGACCAAAACGGACATGACCTTTGACTGCTCACTGTACCACAGATGAATGTCCTGCAGACACAGTGACATCCTTAACCCCACTATCCTGTAATTACAGACACGCCGACACCTTCTTCAATTTCCTGACATCCCTGTGATTGTTGCTCCTCCTTCCTTCTCCCTCCCCTCCGGTACAGTAAGGCTGCTTGTGGTGCCACAGACATGGCTCTGACTGCCCTCCCCTGAGCAGTCAGTACCTTCATCAGCTTCCTAGCTGGGAAACTGATTTGGGAGGGAGACACCGGGATATTCCTGGATTCCCTGGCTGTTTCACTTGGGCGCCGATTCCCTTCCTTATTCCAAGCAGTCATGTGTCAGGATGATTTGTTCTGTGTGTATGGGCTATCCCTCTAACTCTCAGCATCACAAAGTCTCTAGTCAGCGTCTGATCTCTATGACCCAGTGTTCATCTAGGACATGAGCAGGGGCTATGACTTCCCAATGCAACAGAAACCATTTTCCTTCTGACAAATATGTCTTGCCTTGTCGTAAAATGCAACATGCCTCGAGTAACTTAATTTATTACTTAGAATGAAGTTAACAGCCGGGAAATAACAATATGGTTAAGTCCCTTATTCCACTGTGCCTTATTGAGCTTAACTTATTCTACTGGCTCAGTATAATAAATTCACATCCACCTCATATTTCTGAGTTCAATCCTTACTTTAGAAGTTGAAAAAATAAATTTGCTGACTAACAGCAATTAACTGATAGTCATTAATAACGGTTTGTTATCAGCCAATGAACTTACAGCCTTTTCTGTGATGGCTCTTACACTTCTTTCAACCTCAGTGCAGGCAGGTCCCAGCAGCAGAACGTTATCTCTGTGACTCCCAGCTACGTGTAATCCTCCAGCTCCCACTCCACTCTGCTCCTCACAGGGTCACCGTCTCTGTCACTCCTAGGTCCGTGTAATCCTCGAGCTCCCACTCCACTCTGCTCCCTCACAGGGTCACCGTCTCTGTGACTCCCAGGGACGTGTAATCCTCCAGCTCCCACTCCACTCTGCTCGCTCACACGGTCACCGTCTCTGTCACTCCCAGATACGTGTAATCCTCCAGCTCTCAGTCCACTCTGCTCCCCCACAGGGTCACCATCTAGGTTACACCCAGGCATGATTATGCCAAGATCTTCAGTGCTGATTTATATTCTCCCAGGTGTGTGTCAGTCTCAAGCTCCTGCTCCAAGTTGCTCGCTCACATATTCACTCCCACTGTGACTCAGTCCTGATTTCGAAGCTCTTGGTCTGCTGCTTCTCCAACTCCAAGTCCCAGTCGGCCTCGATTCTCCCTTCTGATGTATATTCTCCCGGTCTGTGTTGCTCTCTCTCATATTCTCTCCCTTTGTAACTCCCAGGTCATGATAGGCCTCAAGCTTCAGCTGAGATTTATAACATCCCATTCCGCACTGCTCTCTTACAGGATCGCCGTTGTGCCTGGAAGACAGTGAAAACGATGAGGATTAGACAGAGCAGAGGATTTTACAGTAACTGAGAGAACTGTATGGGATGGAACAGGTTATCTGGGGAGGTATGCAGACCTACAGTGCCTAAAGCAGGTTACTGGAAGAAAAAGCGAGAGTTGCAAGCGCTGAAGACAGCAAAGGAAATAGAGAGACAATGGCTTATTTATGATGCAATTTTGTAGAGTCTAAAGGGCTTTTTCTGAGCTGCTTACAGAGATGCATAGACTTTAACAAATGCAAATTGAGAGCCAGCAAGTGTTGTATGGTACTGGAGACTGTTGAATGTTACAGAGTTCGAAGACTTTCAGTAACTGGGGGGAATATAAACTTTTGGAGCTCTGGTTGTATTCTAGGACCCTCAGGACATGAGGAGGTGCAGAGAATGGGAGCATTCCAAATAGTGGGATTGTAGGAACTGGAAGTCCTGAGATGGATAAGGAGGAAGAAAAGTAACAATTTAGCACACGCAACCATTGTAATTATAGAGATTTAAGGACGGGAGCCTGTGCTGTCATTGATTACAATTATATGGAGAGTTACAGAAGCTGAAGGGACTACAAATTTAAAAAGGGAGTGATTTTATGTGATCAGAATTTAAGCAAGATTAAATAAATCTTAGTGATCTCTAGCACAGATGGGAATGGAGGAGGTGAGATATTGCAAGGAACTATAAGAGTTATAAGTCGGGCGGATGTCAGATACAAAAGGGAGAGCTGCATTGTCTGTGTGCAGTTACAGACATGAGGAGTGTTGTAGCGCCTGCTGGAGAGGACACACATAACAACAGTTCCAACGGCGGGTGCAGTGGCTCAGGAAGGCAGCTCACTACCACCTTCTCAGGGACAACTCCAAATAAACAATAAATTCTGGCTCAGCCATCAATGCTCATGTTCAGGAATGAATGTGTAAAAGATCTACAAGTAGAACTGAGGTCACTCAGGAAGGCACTTTCAGCAGCCCTTCACAAACCCATAACCACTATGCCCTGGAAGAACAGGAGCTCCTGGTGCACGAGAACACCAGCATTTTCAACGTGCCCTCCAAGACACGCTCCATCCTCTCAGCACGGCGTATGTCCCTACACGCAAAAGACTGCAGTTGGTCAGGAAGGCAGCTTCCCCAGGGAATTACAGATGGGAGGGTAATGGAAAAACTCTGCTGGTTACAGCCAGACAGAAAAATAAATTCAGCAGTGTGTGTGAAATGAAATTTCCATTTCAGAACAACATGCTGAACGTGGATAGAGGATTTGTCTGATTGGCACAAGACAGAGAATGTGAAGAAAGGGGTCTTTTTCACGATGGGAACTGGTGATGAGGGGAGCTCCGCAGGGGTCAGTATTGGGATGACAATCTACATGTTATACATTAAGAGTCTGGACAAAGGATGTGAAGGGGTACGAGAAATTGGTTTCCAAGAAAGATCCCAGGGATGAAATTCGTGTCATATGAGGAGCAGGTGAAGTCTCTGGGTCTGTACTTGATGAAGTTTCAGAGGCGGTGGCAGAATCCCATTCAAACTTACAGAATACAGAGGGGCCTGGATGGTGTGGACGTGAGCAAGATGTTTCCACGATCAGGAGAGACTAGGGGCCAAGGGCCCAGCTTCAGAGTGAAGGGATGACCCTTTACAATGGAAATGTGGAGGAATTTATTCAGCCAGAGGGTGATGGATCTGTGGAACTTACTGCCTCGGGGGGATGTGGAGACGAGTAATTCAGTGCATTTAACTCAGAGATAGATAGGTTCTTGGTGAGTAAGGAGATCAAGGGTTACAGGGAGTAGGCGAGAGAATGAGGTTCAGAGACAATTCAGACAGAATCGAATGGTGTCACAGACTCGATGGACCGAATGGCCTAGTTCCACCCTATATATGATGGTGTTATGGACGGTCCTCATTCCATGGGTTTCTAAGTGTGCAGTTATCATTTCTGGCTTATCGTTTACCATACATTCAAGCACTTTCCTGATCATTACGGTCACCTCTTGGTTTCAGAATGACTGCAGAAAGCTACACCACAGAGTAACTTGGGAATCCTTGTGCATAAATCTCATAAAGGTGTTATACAAGGCCAGCAGGACATAGAGAAGGCAAATGGAATGCTGGGATAGACTCCAAAGGGAATTGAGAATTTAAAAAAGGGAAGGTTTGGAACAACTACAGAGGACTCCAGTAAACCCACACTGAGAATACTGTGAACAGGTTTGGTCCCCTATCTAGGGGAAAATGTTCTTGCATTGAAGGCAGTCCTGATAAGATTTAACAGACTGATCCTCAGAATTGAGGGATATTGATGGGAAAAGATTGAGAATGTTGAATGTGATCTCATTAGCATTTAGAAAATGAGGCAAATTTACTGATAACCGAAGATTCCTCTGTTCTTGCAAGTTTGGTTTCTGATATGTTGGTTCCCCTGACCGAGGATCTGTAACCGGAGATAAAGGGGAATGCAGGCACGAGGTAACCTTAAGAAAAAAGCTGGGTTGTAGAGGCTGGAGGATGTTACAGAGTTCGGTCGTTCGAAATCAATGTTGGTGGCTAGAGATCAGATAGGTTGTCGGGCTGAAATACGTCACTGAGAGGTACAGGAAAATCAGTCCAGAAGGAGTTACATTGATCGGGAGGAATATAGGTTCTAGAGATGACACAGACAAGGGCTGCAGTTGGAGCTAAAGGGGATACAGAAACTTGGAGTGATGTAGGGACTTGAGATTACATAGATTGGGGTGGTAGTTGGATGTGCAGGATTTTGTAGAGAAAGGGAGGATTGGAGGGACTGGAGATTACACAGATTGGGGTGGTAGTTGGAGCTACAGGAGTTTATAGAGAAGGGAGGATTGGAGGGACTGGAGATTACACAGATTTGGGTGGTAGTTGGAGCTACAGGAGTTTATAGAGAAGGGAGGATTGGAGGGACTGGAGATTACACAGATTTGGGAGGTAGTTGGAGCTACAGGAGTTTATAGAGAAAGGGAGGATTGGAGGGACTGGAGATTACAGAGATTGAAGTTGTAGTTGGAGTTGCAGGATATTACAGTGAAAAGAAGCTTGGACTGACGGGAGATAACACAGATATGGATGGTAGTTGGAGCAGTAGGACTACAGAAATGGGGACAGTTGTAGGGACTGGAGAGGACACGGGTAGGGATGGTAGTTGGAGCTGCAGGAGTTTATAGAGATGGCAGGACTGTTGGTACTGGGGACTACATTGACATGGACAATAGTTGGAGCTGCAGGAGTGAGTGAGATAGGGAGGGCTGAAGGGGCTGGATCAGTTCACACAGCAAGAGAGAATTGTCGCGATTGGAGGGACCAGAGATGATGATGGTTATAGGGCTGCCGGAGTTCAGAGAACTAGTGAGCGCTGTGAAGGTAGGATTGAAACATTCCCATCAGTTTCACAGAGATGTTGAGTGCTGTTCAGGAGTTGATTACCGAAATCGAGAGAGTTGCAGATACTGGAAGATATGACAAAGACAGTAAGCTGTAGTATTTGAAGAGGTTACAGCATCAGGATGCATTGAGGAGTTGGAGGCTGCTACAGGTGTTAAACATGCAGCAGGGGATCAATAACCTTATATTGATTAGGATGATTGGAAGCTGTGGAGATAAAGAACGAGAATTGCAGGAACTGAAGAATATCACAGATGAGGAGTAACATATGTACTAGAGGTGTTAGAACATGAGATGTGCTGTATTCAATGGAGTCAGGGAAGATACAGGGAGATCTGAAGGGACTACACGTGATATAAAGGATAGTAAGGCTCCTCAGTGTTGGATGGGGGAAGTTTTCACAGACAGGGAGATTCTTTTTTGGAATTGTGTTATTTACAGAGATTAAGAGTGCTGTATAGAATTGAGGAACGAACAGAGATATGGAAGGCTGTAGTTAATGAAAACATTTGTTGCTGTCGGATGCTGAGGTTCTGGAAATTATGTGGACCGGAAAGCTGGACAATCTGCAAGAGCTTACAGAGACAGGAACAGCAATAGAGCCGGAGACACTAACACAGAAAGGGAGTATTGCGCACACTGGAGGGGTTTCCACTTTAGGGATGGTTGTAGGGGAGTGTAACATTTACACAGATAGGGGTGTAAGAGCTGGAGAATATTATGGAGATGATAAAATGGATGGACAGACTAGAGGAACTTACATTGACAGAATGGGTGATAGCAACATTAGGATGTTACAGAGATATTGAGTCTTGTAGGAACTGGATTGGGAGAGTCGCGGGCATTGGAATGGGTTCTGCAGGGAGTGCTACAGGGACCTGAGAGGATTACGCAGATAGGGATGACTGTAAGATCTTCACATTATCATCGGCTTTCAGGAGTGGAAGAAGTTACACAGATAAGGAGGGATGTTGGAGAAGTGGGAATTCCCAGGGAATCGAATGTTTGGAGGGTTTGGGTCTGTTTATAGGTAAAGCGATTATCTTTAGGGACAATATTATGGAACACAGAGGGAGAGTTTAAATTAGAGGCCCCACAGCATGGAAACAAGCACTTCGGCCGAACAAGTCCACACCAACCGTCTGGAGAGTAACCCACACAGACCCATCTCCCTCTGATTAATGCAACTAACACTACGGGCAATTTAGAACGGCCAATTCACCTGACCTGCATATCTTTGGAGTGTGGGAGGAAACCGGAGCCTCCAGAGGAAACCAACGCAGACATGGGGAGAATGTGCAAACTCCACACAGACAGTCACGCAACGCTGGAATCGAACCTGGATCACTGGCACTGTGAGGCACCATTGCTCAACACTGAGCCACTGTGCTGCCCCAAATTGCAGAATTACACAAAGAGAGGATGTTTGCGGTGCTGGGAGAAATGTCGGGAGTGGAGGAGCAAACAGAGATATGGAGTGCTGTTGCGGCTGGAAAAGTGTCTGGAGGTGTTTATATAGATAGGGAGGTCGGTAGGGATCGGAGATAGTTACTGAGGTTGTGTGGTGGTATAGGCTAGGTGGCAGGAATATGATCTGCCTGCAGAAGGTTATAGTCATATCAAGTTCTCTTGGGACTTTAGGAAGGTACACAGGTAGGTATTTTGGTCTAGCCTGGAGGATTTTACAGAGATGGGGTGGACTGTAAGTATTGTGCGAAACTACAGAATTAGGGATCATTGTACTGAGTGCACGATGAGATTATTGAGATTTGGCATGTTGAGACTGGACCAATTTCCAAATAGGGAGAGATGTCAACACTGGAGTAGGTTTCAAATATACAGCAGGATTATGGGAGGAGTGGAGGATACAGTAATATGAAATTTTCTGGAATTACAAGCATTAAAAATTCTGGCGTAGATGAGTTGGGCCGAAAGGTATGTTTCCTTGCTGTATGACACTATCACATGACAAGAGACAGTGTGAGAGAGGAGAGAACAGAAATATCTCAATTTCAATACAAAATCCTTGAGCGAGGCCTGCTTCCCCTCTGTTGTCCTGATGCTCACTATGACATCATAGGCATGGATGAATAAATGTGAACTCCCGATGCTGTTTCAGGAAGGCTCAGTACAGTCGATCTGAAAGTCATCCTCTCACAAGAGGGTGGAAATTGAGCCTGGGACCATCATGCTCTGTGTTCACTCTTCAACACAGTACCTATGTCATTTTATCTGAACCAAAGTTCCATCCCTTAAATGTTCTCTGCTCTGTTCACTGTGAGTGATCCTACCTCGCAGCAGGATTTATTGAAGGTTCCAGATCTCACTCTCCATCGCTCTGGCTGACCAACCGTCTTCAATAGTGATAGACGAGACAGGAGTTGGGAATTCTGCTGAGTCAGGAATATCCTGAGTACCTACATGAGGCAGAGAAATAGACAGAATGGTAAATCAGACTGATGTAGTGAGGGTAACACATGGAGAATGACACTGAGTCCCACAGAGATCTGGAATATCCCAGTCTCCATCCCTGGCCTGTGCTGCTGCTTCTCTCTGGAGTGGAGAATTCTCTTGGCTCAGGATCTGGAGTAGCTGCAAAAGGTGCAGTCACCAGCAGCAATTAGACCATCACAGTGACAGATACCACATGGAGAGATACTGAGTGATAGCACCAGAGTGCAGGAAGGTATCATGATCAAACCACGGTCAAGATGAAGGGGTTTGATTCATGCTGCAATGGGATCAATACTCAGGGATGAGTGAGCTATCAGTGGGCCCGGCGATGGCCTAGTGTTACTTTCACTAGCCTGTTCATCCAGAATTTAATGGTGGTGTCAGGGATACCCATCTGACTGCTTAATATCGTATAAATAAGGACATCTGTCATAAGCAGACGGTCTGGCCTACATATGAATCCAGACCTAGAGCAATGGGATTGGCTCTCAACTGCCCTCTGAAATGGTCTGGCAAGCCACTCAGCTCTCGGACAACTGGAAGTGGGCATGAAATGCTGACCAGCCAGAGACAGCAAAATCCTATGAGTGCATTAAAAACAACACTGCTGAAACCAGTGTCCTGGTTAATCATGTCGGTAGGTTTATGGACAGGGCTTTAAACTGGCAGAGAGGATGCAAGAACAGGGTTCAGGTGAAATGAGCTTTCCAAATTCAAAGAGAAAATGTGAAGCCTTGGAACAGCATGGGAACGTGGTTGAAGACAAGCAGAAAGGAACAGGAAGGGACAGAGTTTAACTAAAACTGTACATCAGCAAATCGGTTTGTGACAGGACATTATGGGAAAGAGTAAATAATAATGTTTTTATTTGGAATTGCCAAAATATCTGCAATAAGGTAATAGACTTGTGACATAGAGATAAATGACATTTGGTCAGCAGAGAAACGCGATGACAGGGTGAACAAAGGTGGAGCATAAATATTCAACGGTAAACAACCTTACAGGATCTCAGGCAGAATGGAAAAGCAAGATGGGAACCCTGACAGTAATGGCAACAAAGGCATTACAGAGAAAGCATTTGGCATCAGATTATGCAGCTGAATCATCCTGAATGCAAATTCTGGGTGCTACTACGTGACAAAAAAATAGGCAGGATAACAGTTTTTACACTCCCGACAGTATTGCTCATCCCTGATTTAAACAGGAATTCATTTGAATTTGTAACAAAGGTGGTGGGATAATTTTGGGAGACGTCAACCTTTGCATAATCTGGGTCAGACACATTGGTAAGAGTGATATTATCCGAGATCCTCCTTGAATGTTTTGGTCAGAGTTTCTTTGACTAACACATTGTGCAACTGGCTAGGGATGTAACTATCTCAGATCAACAGTTGGTTGATGAAATTGAGTGAAGGAAAATATCACATCGAGATTCTCCAGGAAATTATCCTGGAATTCAAAGAGACTATGACAATTTAAAGTGACCATAAAGCACATCCGAACATCAGTAACAAAGCCAATTACATGATTTTGAGAGAGAACTGACCAAGGTAAACAGGGGAAACAGACTGAAATGCCAGGCTGTAAATGAACAGTGGAAAACATTTAGAGCCAGAGTGTCCTAGAGACGTACAGCACAGAAATAGACCCTTCAGTCCAACTCGTCCACGCCGACCAGCTCTCCTTTCCTAATCTTGTCCCATCTGCCAGCACTTGGCACAAATCCCACTAAACCCTTTTTATTAATATACCAATCCAGATGCCTTTTGAATGCTGCAATTGTACCAGCCTCCACCACTTCCTCTGGCAGTGCATTCCATACATACACCACAGTGCGTGAAAACGTTGCCCTTAGGTCCTTTTAAAATCTTTCATCTCTCATCCTAAACCTATGCCCTCTAGCTTTGGTCTCCACCACCTCAGGGAAAAGACCTTATCTGTTTATCCTGTCCATGCTGCTTATGATTTTATAAACCTCAAGAATGTCACACCTTAGCCTCTGACGCTCCAGGGAAAACAGTCCCAGTCGTTTCAGCCTCTCCCTATAGATCATATCCTCCAACCCTGGCAACATCCTTGTAGATCTTTTCTGAACACTTTCAAGTTTCACAACATCTTTCCGATAGGAGGGAGAACAGAATTGCACGCAACATTCCAACAGTGACCTAACGAATGACCTGTACAGCTGCAAATGACCTCCAAACTCTGATACTCAATGATCTGACCAACAAAGGAAAGCATACCTAACACCGTCTTCACTCTCCTATCTACCTGTGACTCCACATTCAAGGAGCAATGAACCTACACTCCAAGGTTTCTTTGTTCAGCAACACTCCCTCTAACTTTGCCATTAAGTGTATAAATCCTGCTAAGATGTGCTTTCACAAAATGCAGCACCTCGCATTTAGCTGAATTAAGCTCCATTCGTCACTCCTCAGCCCATTCGCCCATCTGATCAATATCCCATTGTACTCTGAGGTAACCTTATTCACTGTCCACTATATCTCAAATTTTGGTGTCATCTGCAAACTTATTAAAGGTACCTCCTACGTTCATTTATATAATGATGAAAAGTAGTGGACCCAGCACCGAACTTTGTGGCACACCATCGGCCTCCAGTGTGAAAAATAACCCTCCTCAACCAACTTGTGTCTTCTACCTTTGAGCCAGTTCTGTATCCAAACGACTAGGTCGCCCTGAATTCCATGAGATCTAACCTTGCTAACCGATCTTCCATGAGGAACCTTTTCAACACCTCACTGAAGTCCATGTAGATCACATCTAATGATCTGTCCTCATCAATCCTTTTTGTTACTTCTTCAAAAAACGCAATCAATTTCTTGAGGCATGATTTCCCACACACAATGCCATGCTGTCTATCCCTAGTCACTCATTGCCTTTCTAAATACATGTAATTCCTATCTTGCAGGATTTCCTTCAACAATTTACCCACTACTGATGTCAGGCTCACAGGTCTATAGTTCCCTAGCTTTCCCTGACCACCTTTCTTAAATGGTTAGCCAACCTCCAAACTTCCAGCACTTCACCTGTGATGATCAGTGATACAAATTTCTCAGCAAGAGCCCCATCGATCAGTTCCCTATCTTCTCACATAGTTCCAATGTACACCTGATCAGATCCTGGGGATTTATCTGCTTTTATGCTTTTCAAGAATTCCAGCATCTCCTCCTCTTTAATATGGACGTTTTTCAAGATGTCACTGTCTATTTCCCCACATTCTATATCTTCCATTTCCTTCGGGACTGTAAACACTGATGTAAAACAGTCGTTTAGTATTGCCCCTACTCCTGCGGCTGCACACAAAGGCTGCCCTGCTAATCTTTAAGGGGCCCTATTTTCTCCCTAGTTACCCTCTTGTCCTTTATGTATTTATAAAAACCCATTGGATTCTTCTTAACCCTATTTGCCAAAGCTATCTCATGTACCCTTTTTATCCTCCTGATTTCTTTTTAAGTATACTCCTCCTTGCTTTATAGTCTGAGAATTCACTTGACTTGTCGTGTCTATACCTGACAAATGCTTCCTTCTCTTTCTTAATCAAAACCTTTGTTCTCTAGTCATCCAGAATTCCCAACACCCATCAGCATTTCCTTCCATCCTAACTGGAATATTATATACTGTCTCTGAAAATCCGTTATCTCATTTTTGCAGGCTTCCCATCTTCCAATGATAAAGATTTCATTCCCTCAAAATGCAAACTCCCAATTTCTGCATCTCACAAAACTGTCTCTTGAAAATAATGAAAAAATAGAGAACATTCTAAACGAAGTCTTCGATGTGGTCAGCTTTGATCAGTCCTGTAGATCTGGAGATCACCACCTGCACGGTGAGTGCTTTCTCCCAGAGCAGCACCAGGACACTGTCAGGCACACAGACAGAATGGGCAAATACATTCCCATCAGAACTCACATCTCCCAGCCTGGAAATCTGAAATTGTGCACGGATAGTCTGGTAAACATCTCCAAAATTATTTAATAAGATCGGCCTAATCATCAAATCAAAAACAAATCAACCACTCACACTAAAACATCCTTCATGTCCCACACCCATTCTCGATCCCATCCTGCAGGTTATACGAATCCCACTACCTCTAACCTCCTGAAGGATCTTCATGCCCTCCTACATTTGTACCATCCTCCATTTACTGCAGCCCTTCCTACCTCCGTAACATGGCCCAGACTCGACAACTCTTCCTTCCTATGCAATATTCCCCAGAAGTGCACTGGAGTATGGTGGTGTTTACAGAGTTAGGGAGAGATATCAGGACAGGATGATTTTGCATTTATTAGTAATATTGAAGTGACTAAAATTGGCTTCGGTAATTTTCAGTACTAACGCCAATAAAGGAGGTTACAGAGCTAAAGAGGATTGTAGGGACTGGAAGACGTTTCGCAGTTTATGAATTTTGTGGGGACTGGGGGAAGGTACCAAAATAGGGAGGGTTTAAGATTGAAGGATTCTGCTGAAAACGTCTACTGAGTTAACGGCAGGATTCTTGATAGTGTGGAGTAACACAAGAATCTTGCGGTCCACGTTCATAGATCCTTCAAAGATGTCAGCCAAGTTGATAAGGTTGGAAGAAGGCGTGTAACGTGTTAGCTTTCCTTAGCAGGGGGATTGACTTGACGACCATTGAGGTTGTGCTGCAGCTCCACACAGCCCTGGTTAGTCCACTCTTGGAATATTGTGTTATGTACTGGTCACCTCGTTATAGGAAAAATGTGGAGCGGGTGCAGAAACGATTTATCAGGATGATTTCTGGATTTGAGGACAGGTCTAATGAAGAAATGTTGGGGAAGCCAGGGCTTCTATCAATGGAATTGAAAAGGATGAGACCTGACTTGATAGATGTGTACGAGCTGATGAGAGGCATACATAGAGTGGGTGGCCCGAGAATGTTCCTTTTGTGAAAATGGCTATAATGGTGGGGCATAATTTTAAGGTACTTGGAGGAAGGTTTATGGGAGATGTCAGAGGTAGGTACGTTACACGGAGAGTGGTGGGTGTGTGGAATGCACCACCAGCGTTGGTGGTAGAGAGAGTTACATTAGGGACATTTAATTAATTTTTGGAAACGCAGATGGATTATAGTAAAATGAATTTCTCAAAATGGAGACCTGTGACCTGTGGTGTTCAACGAGGTTCCGTGCTGGGTCCCCTGTTGTTTGTGATATACATAAATGATTTGGAGGAAGGTATCAATTGCCTGATTAGCAAGTTTGCAGATGACACGAAGATTGGTGGAGCAGTAGATAGTGATGGGGACAGTCAGAGAATACAGCAGTGTATAGATCGATTGGAGAGATGGGCAGAGAAATGGCAGATGGGGAGTTCACTCCAGGCAAATGCGAGGTGATGCATTTCAGAATATTCAATTCAATAGCAAGCTAAATGGAAAAGTGCTGGGGAAAATTGACGTACATAGAGATCTGGGTTTTCAGGTCCATTGTTCCTTGACGGGGGCAACGCAGGTCAGTAAAGTGATTAAGGTGGCATACAGTATGCTTTCCTTCATTGGACGGGCTATAGAGTAAAAGAGTTGGTAGGTCATGTTACAGTTGTATTTGATTTTGGTTCGGCCACATTTGGAATGATACATACAGTTCTGATCACCACATTACCAAAAGGATGTAGATGCTTTGTAGAGGGTGAAGAGGAAGTTCACCCAGACGTTGTCTGGTATGGAAGGGACCAGCTATAAAGAGAGGTTGAATAGATTCGGATTAATTTTATTAGAAAGACAAAGGTTGACTGAGGACCTGATTGATGTCTACAAATTCATGAGATGTATAGACAGGGTGGATAGCAAGAAGCGTTTTTTCCCAGAGTGTGGAACGCAGTTACTGGGGTCACAAACTCAAAGTGAGAGGGGAAAGGTTTAGGGCAGATAACCTTGGAACGGTCTTTATGCTGAGGGTGGTAGGGGCCTGGAACATGTGGCCAGCGGAGGTGGTAGAGGCAGGAACAATGAGGTCCTTTAAGATTCATGGATAGGCAGGGAGCAAAAGGATACACATCCTTAGAAAATAGGCAGCAGGTTTAGGCAGAGGATCTGGATCGGCACAGGTGTGGAGGGCCAAAGGGCCTGTTCTTGTGCTGGGATTTTCTTTGTTGTTTTCTCCTTTGAATTGCCTGCAAGTTGGTTTGATATTAGAGTATGATAAAATTTCAGCACATTATCAAGGGCCGAAGGGCCTGAGCTGTGCTGTACTGTTCTATGTTCTAAATAGGGAGGGTCACAATGGCAGGAAGGTGTTTCAGGAGGCTTGAGAGGATGAGATCTGAATGGTAGACACAACTGGGAAGGTTTGCTCGGAGTGTCAGAGGTAACAGAAACACCAATGACCTGATCTGGAGCAGATGACGCAGACTGGGAGGGTGGTGGGGACTGGAGGTGTTTCACAGGGAGGGAGGACAATAGAGCCACGGTGTGTTCCAGAAATGTGGAGAGATGTAGGGCCTACAGGAGTTCATGGAGATGGCGAGGTTGGGAGGGATGGAACAGTATACACAGATAAGAATGTTGGTAGGATGGAGTGGTTTACACAGACAGGAGTGTTTTAGGTTAATGGAGACGTTTAGAGAGAAAGTGGGTTGTGTCGACTGGAGGACCAAACAGAGATGTGGATGGTAGTCATGGATGATGTTTATGGACACAGGAAGGTTTAGGTTCTGCAGATTCGTTAGATACGGAGGGTGTGGAGTCTGACAGATTTTCCAGAGGGCAGTAATTTTGGTTGGAGACAGGTTCATAGATAAGGGAGCATTAGTAACCTCCTCCAGAATGGTAAAAGTGGGAAGGGTTGTTGGGGAGGGTGACGTTTACATAGATAGAGGTGTAAGTGCTGGAGAAGGTTATGGAGATGAGTAGTTGATAGAGAGGCTTGAGGAGATGACATTAATATTGGGGTGCTAGTGATGGGAGGATGTTACACAGATAATGAGTCTTATAGGAACTGAAAGTCACATGATTTCGGGTTGGTTCTGCAGGTTGGGAGTTCTGCAGGGATCTGAGAGGCCTTTTGGGTCTCCCCAGATTGATTGTGTCTTTCGGACTATAAGAGGCTTCATGTATACCGAAAAATTTAAGACAATGTGTACCTTCCTCTTTTTCCTGAACAGAGTGATGACACCTCTCACCGGCTAGGGATTCCTAAACCTGCCAGCTTTTCCCTTTACTCTAACAGGGACATACTGGATTCTTGAGATCACACTCCCATTTGCCAGTCATTCCTTTCCATTCAAACAGACTGACCCAATCGTGTTTAGTTATGATTTGGACATGCCGGTGTTGGACTGGGGTGGGCAAAGTTAATAATCACACAACACCAGATTATAGGCCATCGGGTTTATTTGCAAGCACTAGCTTTCGAAGCACTGCTTCTTCATCAGGTGGATGTGGAGCACAATCCTAAGGCACCGAATTTATAGCAACAGGATGGCAGTGTAATGGAATGAAATATTAAACAAGCTTAGATTAAGTCTTTCATCTTTTAGAGTGACCATTATCGCTTCCAAATCTAGCACTTTCAAATACCGAGGGACCTCGGTTATCCAAATATCAATTAACCTAATATCAGATTATCCAAAGGAGATTTCGAGGTCCCGATAGAAACATTACATCAAAGAGCTCTTTCAAACCTGATTATTTTTTTGTTTTGTTAACACTGATTAAAATCGACCTCAGCTGACTGAAATGGTGCCGAGAACAGTCCTGGACATCGAGCCCAGACACCATCTCCAAATGAATGACCTCCCATCCTCTCTCCCTCTCGCCACAATTCCCCTGGAGTTCTATATAGGGGTGAATCCTAAACCCCCCTTTCCCATATATTCTCTAGAACAGTGTCCTGTACAGGACGGAAATGTTGCAGTAAAAAGTTGTTTGTGGCTGTCTGAGCGTGTGTGCATGTGTGTGTGCTATTTGAAGACGTACCCCACCAAAGGCAGTAGATATCTCACTGCTGGTTTCCACTCCAGCTGCCCAGAAGGAGGAGGGGATGAACGGGGGCAGGGGGCCGGTGAGACGGGCGTGAACATGGATTGGACGGTGGGTGTGGTGGACAGGGTGCGGTGTTGGGCGGGTTTGTGGACAGGCTGAGGATGATGTCGAAGGTGTTTAGGAAGTAGAGGCAGGCGGCGGGTGGAGGGTGGTGTCAGAAGATTTTGGGGGCAGGGGTCACTGTTGGGTGGGTTTGGGGCAGTTGGGTTGGCGACATTTAGGGGCAGGTGAGGGCGGTGTTGGATGTGTTTGGGGGTCTGGCAGGGCGTGGGGCCTCGCTCATGGCTTGCTGTTGCCTCATCACCTGAACAGGGTGCAGACTGGACTGAAAACTCTGAGCCCCAAAAGGAAAGGCATTTAATCAATCAACCGGATAATCAATTATCCGAACAAATCATCGCCTGCCCATCACGTTCAGATAATCGATGTTCCTCTTTAAACCATCTGAACTAAAACCTGGTGTTGTATGATTTTTACCATCACTCAATCAACCCCTGCTCGATCCTGCTGGATGGCTCCAATTTGACCCACTTCCAGTTTAAGACCTAAATCTGTCAACCTGTCAGATATTTTCCATTATTATGTTAAAACAAAGGCTGTTGTGGTCACTAGATGTAATGTGCTCTCCGAATGATACTTAAGTCACTTGCCTGACCTCATTTCCTGAGGGGACGTCCAGTGTTGCATCCACCTGAGTAGAGTAGAACCCTCTACGTCTTGGTTTAGGAAACTTTCTTAGACATTTTTGACAAATTCCACTCATTACGGGCTTTTTACACTCTGGGTGACCCAGTCAATCCAGGGAAGTTAACATCTCCAACCAATACTACTTTATTATTTTTATAGGTACCTGCAATCTCACTACACATTTGCCCCTCTCATACCCGCTGGCTATTTGAGGGTCTATAACACAATCCCAGCAGACTGATCACCCCCTTTTTGTTTCTAACTTTTAAATATATGGACTCATTTGATGACTGCTTAACAGTATTGTCCCGAAGCACTGTTGTTATGTCCTTCATTATCAAAATGACAACTCCCCTTCCTCACTTACTTGTCCTTCTGTCATACCTGTAGCTTCTGTATCTTGGAACACTGAGCTGCCAGTCCTGCCCTTCTCTCAACCATGTTTCTGTTATGGCTGTAATATCCCAGTTCCCAGAGCCAATCCATGAACTGAGCTCGTCTGCCTTACCAGTCAGGCCTCGTGTGTTGAAATAAATGCCTTTTAAACCAAAATTCTTTTCCCTCAAATATCTGTGCCCCCGGATATCCTGAATAGGTAACTTGATCTTGATGGCTGATGAATTTCCTCTGACTTTCCGAAGGTCCCTCTCTTACTTAGAGTCACAATTCCCTGCCAAAGTAATTGAAATCCTCCTGGGTAACACGAGGAAATCTCCTCCTTGGGATACTGGTGCCCCTCTGATTCAAGTGTAAACCATCCCTTTGTACAGGTCATCTCTACCCCAGAAGAGACTCCAATGATACAAGACTGAAAATCCTGCCCGCAACACCAGCTCCACAAGCCACACATCCATCTGGCCTCTCTTTCTATTTCTATCGTTACTGGCACGTGGCAATGGGAATAATCTGGAGATCATTAATGTCAATATCCGGCTTTTTTAACTTCTCACCTAACCCCCTGTACTCCTTTCTCAGGACCCCATCCCTTTGTCTACCCCTGTCATGTGGATTGATATGCACAATGACCTCTTGCTGTTCACCCTCCCCTTCAGAATGTTCAGTAACCGCTCAGAGACATCCTTGACCTGGCACCCAGGAGACAGCACACCATCCTGGGGTCCCTTCTGCAGCCACACAACCTCCTGCCTGTCCCCCACACACCTGGGTCTCCCATCAGTGTTGCGATCATTAGAGAGGATCTGGCAAACATATACTGAGAGAACTATCTACAGTTGGGTCCATATTAGGAAAGGGGAGTATTATAAAGTGATGCAGTGAGAATGCAGAGCCAGTGTGCTCCTTGAAGAGTGAATAGTGAAGGTATCAAGTCCATCTAATACTGATCAAGTGATATCGTGATTTTGATAAAGAAAATACAGTGCAATAAAATCAGGTGAAGCCCTTCACAAGTATAGAGAGTGCGAGTGGGTTTGTCGAAAATGAGGGACAAACAATGGTCAAGAAATATGTTTGGCAGATACGATTGCCGAAAAAAACACAGGTATTTTATGAGCATCGTGAGAGTAAGTGGATTCCCAGCGAAAGAGGGAGGCCTGCGAGAAACCAAAGGGACAATCTGTGCATGGAGCCAGAGGAAGTAGGTGACGTCTTCAAATGAATACTTCCCCTTGGTATTCACACAGAAGAAAGGCATTGTGGCCGGGGATTTTAGTAGGGATGGGAAGTTTCCAGAACATGTTAAGATCAATAAGGAGGAGGTATTAAATATTTTCACAGGCATAAAGGTGGAGAACTCCCCAGTGCTCAATGAAATGTATCCCAGGCTGCTATGGGAGGTAAGGGATGAGATTGCTGGGGCCCTGGTGGATATATTTAATACTTTGCTGGCCACAGATGAAGTTCCGAATGACTGGAGGATAGCTAATGTGGTTCCTTTGTTCAAGAAAGGCAGTAGGTATAGGACAGGTAATTGCAGAGCAGATAGTCTGACTGCAGTTGAGGGGGGGGGGGGCGAGGAATTGGGAACAATTCTGAGGGACAGGATGGATCAATAGCTGGAAAGGCAGGGATCGATAAGTGATAGTCTGCATGAATTTGTAAGAGTAAGATAATGTCTGATGAAATCAACTGAGATTTCTGTGAAATCTCGATTGAAGATATTGATGAGGGCCGTACAGATGTTATGGTTTACATGGAATTCATAAAGGCCTTTGACAAGGTCCCTCGTGGAAGGCTAGTCCAGAAGGAAAGAGACTATGGCATCAAAGGCAAGTTGGCAAATTTGATCGAAAATTGTTGGAGGGTTAGTTTTGTGATTGAAAGCCTTTGCCCAGTTGATGTAACAAAGGGATCTGTGCAGAAGCCATTGCTGTTCATTATGGGCATTTATAACTCTGATGTGAAAGCAGAAGGTATCATTATTAGGTTTGCAGATGACATGAAAGGTAAGGGTGTTGTCCACAGTGAGGGGGATGGTCTCAGGCTATAATCTGAAGGTTGAGGCTGGGACAGCATTTCAACAGAGTAATTTCAATTGATAAACAGGCAAGAGCACAGCAGGCAATGAGGTAATACGCATCAATTAAACTGCATTTACTTTGATGTGAAATGCCTCACAGGTAAGGCAGATGAACACACGGCATGGATGGGAACATGGGACTGGGAAATCACAGCAATTACAGAAACAAAGCTGAGGGACAGGAGTCGCAGATCATTGTTCCAGAGGACAGATTCAACAGGAAGGATAGAAGTGGAGGCAAGAGAGTAGGGGGAGTGGATTTTTGATCAGTGAAAACATCACTGCAGCACTGAGAGAGGATATTCCTGGGGATCACCCAGTGAAGCTATGTTAGTGAAACTGAGAAATAAGAATTAATAATCAGTTTGATATGACTGTACTACAGGCCCACAGTAGTCAGCGGGAAATTGAGCAGCAAATACGTTGGAGATCTCAGATATCTGTAAGAATGCTAGCGTTGTAATGGTCGGTGATTTTAACTTTCTAAACATAGACTGGGACTGCCATAATATTCACAGCTTGGATGGGAGGCATTTGTTCAGTGTGCACAAGAAAACTGTCTCAGTCAGTATGTAACTGGTCCGACTGGAGAAAGGGGTGAAACCTGACCTCCCTTCGGGAAACAAGGGTGAGAAAGGGGATGAAGTGTTTGTGGGGAGCACTTTGGCAAGGTCACCACAATTCTATGAGTTTGAAAATAGCGATGGAAAAGGACAGGCCTGGTCCACAAGTTAAAGATCAAAAATGGCCTTGCCCCAGTCCAGAAGGTATTAGGCAAGACCGTCCAAACGTTGATTCATGGAGGCTATTTGGAAGTAAAGGGACGTTGGGCAAGTGGGATTCTTTCAAAAGAGAGATAAATTAAGATTTCAGGGACAGCATATTCCTGTTAGTGTGAAGGACAATGCTGACACAAGTGGGAAAAATTGGATGACTGGGAATATTGAGGTCCTGGTCAAGACAGAAAGGGGCACATGTCATATACAGCCAGCTGGATTATGTCAATCCCTTGAAGAATATTGTGGGTGTAGTAATATTCTTCAGAGGGAAATCATGAGGGCCCAAGGGGAACTGACAGAGCTTTGGCAGATAAGGTTCAGGAAAATCCAAAGAGATTCTACAAGTATATTAACAACAGAAGATTAACTCGAGACAGAATGTGACCCCTTAAAGATCAATGAAGCCATCCATGTGTAAACCCACAGGAAATGGGTGCGATCTGAAACAAAAATTTCAAGTCAGACCTTACTGTGGAAAAAATACTGGGGAAGCAGGGAAATAAACATTGATGTATTCAAAGAGTCCACATTGGAGAACAGGAGGTGCTGAAGATTTTAAAACACATTAAAATTAAACAACTCCCTGTGAACTAATCAAGTACATCCCAGGACATTGGGGTAAGGTAGGGAAGAAACTCACAAAGATATTTCTATCACTGAAAACCACGGGTGGTGAGCTGGGAGCGGGAGGGTGGCTAATGTTGTGCCAGTATTTAGGAAAGGCTGCGAGGGAAAGCCACGGACATAAACACCAATTAGCTTGATGTCAGTGGTGCCAATGTTGTTGGAAGCGATTCCGCGGTACAGGAGTTACATGCATTTGGAAAGGCAACGATTGCTTAGAGATAGTCAGCACAGCTTTGTGCGTACAGAGGAGTGTCTCTCAAACTTGATAGAGTTTGTTGAAGAGGTGACCAAGGAGATGGATGAAGGCAGAGTAGTACACGTTGTCTATACTGACTTCAGCAAGACGTTTGACAGAACTTATCGTGGTGCACTGGTTAGTAAGTTTAGATTACATGTGATCAGGGATAGCGAGACAAACGGACACAAAATTGGCTTAACAGTAGGAGACAGAGGATGGTGGGAGAGGGTTGTTGTGCAGACTGGGGGCGTCTGAGCAGCGGTGTGCCGTAAGGATCAGTGCAGGGCCCACACATGTACATTATTGACATAAACGAGAATATATGAATTATTGTTTGTAAGTTTGTGGATAGTAAAATACTTGTTATAGTTGGCAGTGAATACAGTTACCAAAGGTGATCTTAATTAACTGAGCCAGTGGGTCAAGAAATGAAAGATGGGAGTTGAATTCAGGTGTTGGAGTTTGTTAAGATAAACCAGGGAGGACTAACACAGTTAATGGCAGTGCTCTAGGCAGTGTTGTCGAACGGAGAGAGACCAAGGGGTGCAGTTACATTGTTCCGTGGAAGTGGCGTCACTGGTAGACAGGACGGGGATTAGGCACACTTGCCCTCATGGGTCAGATCATTGAGTACCTGAGTTGGTACATCATGATACGGCTGTACAAGACATTTCTGTGTCTCCAGTTGGAATATTGTGTAGAATTCTGATCCTCCTGCTTCAGGAAGCATTTTCTGAAACTGCAAAAGGAGCAAAGGTTGACAGAGATGTTACTGACACTGGAGGGTTTGACAGAAACAGAGAGGTTGGAGAAACTGGAAAGCAAAACAGGGCGATGAGATAGCTTTGGCAGATGAGGTTAAGTAGAATGCAAAGGGATTCTACAGCATACAAGTACAAAAAAGCTACTAGAGAGTCAATAGGGGCCCTCAAAGATCAAGAAGGCCATCCATACTTAGAACCACAGGAGATGGGCACGACCTGAAATGAATATTCCATGTCAGAACATACTGATGACAAAGACTAGGAAACAAAGGGAAAGAAACAGTGATGGCTTGTAAAGAGTCCCTATTACAGAAGGGGTGGTGCTGGAGATCTTAGAACATAAAGGTAGAGAACGCCCGTGTCCTGAACAAGTGTATCCCACAACAATGTGGCAAAGTCACAGCGGGGACCGTGGCAGAGATATTTGTATCATGGCCCTTTGTATTTCCCTTGGGCGGAGGTGGCTGAGGGGTGATCTTATAAATGTTTATAAAACCATGAGGAGTATACGTCGGGAGAATTGTGAAGGTCTGTACTTCAGGTTAGGGGAAGCCATAACTAGAGGGCAGAAATATGAGGTGAGAGAGGAAATAATTAAAAGCGACCAGAGGAGAACATTTCCACACAAAGGATGGTGCACGTATGGAATGAGTGTCTGGGGAAGGGGTAGAGAAAAGTAAAATTCCAACATGGAAAAGACATTTGGGCAGATACATGGAGAAGAGAAGGTTTGATGGGATGTGGACCAAACACTTGCAAATGCGACTTGCTCATGAACAGTGATCAGCATGGACTAGTTGGATGGATGGAACCGTTTCCATGCTGCATGCCTCTGTCTCTAGTTATTGGAGGAGGAGACTATAGAGAAAAAGCATGATGTAGACACTGAAAAAAAGTTAGAGAGATAGGGGTAATAGTTTGAAATGCAGTACATTTCAAATATGGGGAGGGACCATAGGGAAATGGAGGTTACAGGGACAGGAACTGTTATAGGAGTTACAAATTATGGAAGACACTGGTCCACGAGACATGGTATATGTACAGTGTTGGAGAGGGAACACAGAGCAGAAAGATCCCAGGCAGCATTACCACTCACTCATGGGAACTCTGCTTTCCCCTCTGTTATGCTGGTACTCACTAAGACAGCACAGGCCTGGATTGATAACTGTGACACTCCCGATACTATCTCAGAACAACAAAACTTACAGTAGATGTGGTGATTGAACCTGGTGTGTGTCTGTACACTGCTTCGCCTCCAGCACTGTTAGCTGATGTTTGGAGCCCTCTTGCTGCTCTCTGCTCTGTGCATGGTGAGTGATCTTACCTCACTGCAGGATTTATTGAAGGCTCCAGATCTCTCTGCCCTTTGCCTCTCTGGCTGACCAACCATCTTCAATGTGGTGATGGATAAGACACCCAACGGCTGGGAAGTCTATTGAGTCAGGAAGTTCCTGAGTACCTACAGGAGACAGAGCAATAGACAGTATGGGAACTTAGACTGATGAAGTGAGGGTCACACATGGAGAATAGTACCGTGTCCCACAGAGATCTGGAAAATCCCAGTCTCCATCCCTGGCCTGTGCGTCTCTCTGGAGTGGAGAATTCTGTTGGCTCAGGATCTGGAGTAGCTACAAGAGTGAGAGACGCTGACAGGAGCAGCAATTAGACCCACACAGTGAGGCATACCACATGGAGAGAGACTGAGTGATATCATCAGAGTGCAGGAAGAAATCAGGATCAATCATGAAGGAACAACAGGTTCAGCTTCATGACACATTGGTATCAGTGTTCAGGGATAAATAGCCTGTAAGCAGACAAAGTAATGTCCGAGTGATATTGTTGCTAGAGAATGTATCCCAAACCTCAGCTAATGTTCTGGAGAGGCAGGTTTGAACCACATCGTCTGAAATGGTGGAATTTGAAATAAATTATGTTCAAAATAGTAATTGACAATCTAGAAATACCATTACTGATGTACAATAAATCCAAGCACTTGTCATTCAGAGAAGGACATCTGCCCATTCTCACGTGGTCTGCACGACATAGTCACAGCAAAGTGATTGCCTCTCAATTACCCTCTGAAATGGCCGAGCTAGTTACTCAGCATAAGGGCAGCTAGGGCTGGGCAAGAAAAGCTGGTCAGCCAGAGACACCCACATCCCATACCTGATTTTAAAATAAAATCCATTATGATGGGGTCCCACCAGAACTGAGCTGGGAACAGTGTCCTGGCCAATCATGGCGGTAGGTTTATGGGCAGGGCTTGAAACTGACAGAGGGTTCAGATGAAAGGATCTTGCCAATTCCAAATAGAAAAGATGACGCATGTGAACAGCATGGGGATGTGGCTGAAGACAAGAAGATAGGAACAGGAAGGGACAAATTTTAACGAAAACTGTACATCAGCGAATCGAGTTGTGACAGGAAATTGTAGGAAAGAGTAAATTATGTTTTTTTTTGGAATGGAAAAACTCTCTGCAGCAAGGTGGGCTGATTTGTGCCACAGACATAAAAAAGATTTAGACACCAGGGAGACATGGTTTCAGGGCGAACAAAAGGTGGACATAAATATTCAATGGTTCACAACCTTGCAGAAACTCAGGCAAAATGGGTAACGCTAACAATAATTGATAACAAAGGCATTGCAGAGAAAGCATTTGGTCTCAGACCATGAAGTCGAGTCAGTCTGAATGTAAATTCTGGCTACTACTTGCCAAGGACACAAGCACCAGAACAGTTTTAGGCCACTTGAAAACATTTCATTGCTCATCATTGCATTAAAGAGGAACTCATCGAATTTTTTAATCAAGACTGTGATAATTTAGTGAAACTTCAATGTTCACATAATCTTGACAATCACACCGACAAGAGTGATATTCAAATAGGAGATTGTAGATTTTTTTTCAGTGGATTTTTTGAATAACATATTGTGCAACTGGCAAGGGACATAACTAACTTAGAGCCACCGTTGTGTCATGAAACTTAGTGAGTAATGTCACCTGGGGAGGTCTTCTGGGAAAATGTGTAAAGTGCAGTTTAAAGTAATATAAAATTTTAAAGTGAATCACAGAAAGTATAAGCTACATCTAGAAATTAAAACCGTCAATTACATGAGTTTGAGAGGAGAACTGACCAAGGTAACAGGCTAAACATGTGTCTGTAAATGAACAGTGGAAAACATTTGAATGAACATTGTAAAGCACTCAACAAAAGGACATTCCATTGAAGCACACGAAACCTCAACAAAGAATTCCTACCCATCCCTCACTCAGGACAAAATGGATCATATCATATTATGAGGCTTAGACGATTACCACAAAGTACTTAAAATCCTGAAATGAGAGAGAGTTTAAGCAGTCAGTTTTAAAGGGATTGCAAAGCGTCTGCTAGCAAGAGGGAGGACAGTGGGAAGAGGAATCTTTGTCAGGGTTTAATGACACAATAGGAACAGGGAAAGGTGAAGGTGCTGGAGGTGGTGAGAGTGTTACAGAGAGTGATCCGGGCCTGAACAGTGTTAGAAAGCCAAGTACAGATTGCTGCAGCTGGAGGGGTTTGCAGAGGTAGGAAGAGACATATGCATCTTTATTTATTCATTCATGGGATGAGGGTGAAACTGATTGGACAGCATTCTTTGTCCCACTGCTAATTACCCAGAGGGCAGATTAGGGTCAGCCTTATTGCTGTGGATCTGGATTCACATGTAGGCCAGACCAGGTTGGAATGTCAGATGTCCTTCCCTAAAGGAGATAATTGAACAACAGATCAACAATGCTTTTATGGAGGCCGTACCAATGTCTTGTACAGCCACAACATGACATCCCAACTCCTACTCTCAATGCGTTGCCCTATGAAGGTAACCATCACAAGCAGCTGCTTCACCAGCCTGTCTACCAGTGTCGCCACTCGCAAGGAATTGTGTACCTGCATCACTGGGTCACTGACTAACAACACTACCCAGGGCCCGAACATTAACTGCACAGGTCCCACCCTGGTCTGTTTCACCAAAATGGAACACTTCACATTTATCTAATTAAACCCCACCTGCCATTCTTCAGCCCACTATCCCAGCAGTACTGTCCATCCTGTTGTTTCATAGATAACCTTCTTCACTATCCAATTTACCACCAATTTTATGTCACCCAAAAAACTTACTTACCAGGAAACCAATATTGGGACCCACTACACCGTTGGTCACATGTCTCCAGACAGAAAAACAACATGTCTCCCATCACCCTCTGTTTCCTACCATCAAGCCAATTTTTTATCCAGTTCCTCTCTCCTCCTGAATGCCATATTCTTTTACAATTATCTAGGCTTATTACCCAGTTTACCACATGGAACATAGAACACAGAACATTACAGTACAAGACCCTTCGGCCATGATGCCATGCCAACCTTTTATCTGTCTGTGAGATCAAATTAACCTACATACCCTTCATTTTACTGACATCCATGTGCCTATCCAAGAGTCCATAAAATATCCCTCACGTATCTGTCTCTCCTAACACCGCTGCCAGTGCATTCCAACGACGCAACACTCTTTGTGTAAAGAACCTATCTCTGAAATTTCTCCTTACCCATCCACCGATCACCTTAAAATTATTTATGCCCACTGACAATAGCTAACTATGCCATGGTACAACGAATTCTCTCACTATTCACTCTATCTATGTCTCACATCATCTTGTTCACCTCTACCAAGTCGCCCATCATCCTTCTTCACTTCAATGACAAAAGGCTTACCTCCCTGAACCTTTCATCATAAGACATGCTCTCCAGCACAGACAGCATTCTAGTAAATCTCCAATTTACCCTACCTAATACTGCCTCCCTGTAATGAGGGGATCAGAACTGAACACAATATTACAAGTGTGTTCTAACCATGGCTCTATAGAGCTGCAGCATAACCTCACGGCTTGAAAACCCAATCCCCCAGCAATTGAAAGGCAGCACAACATATTCCTTCTAAACAAACCTATCAGCTTGGGTGGCAACTTTGAGGGATCGATGGACGTGGAATCAAAGATCTCTCTTTTCCACAACACGACCAAGTATTCTGCCTTTAACCATGTATTCTGCATTCAAGTTCGACCTACCAAAATGAATCATTTCACACTTGTCCCGATTAAACTCCATCTGCCACTTCTCAGCCCAGGTCCGCATCCGGACAATATCCTGCTGCAACCAACAACAGATCTCTACACTATCCACCACTCCAGCAACCTCCATGTCATTGGCAAAATTACTAACCCATTCTTCCACAACTACATCCAAGTAGTTATAAAAAAAATCACAAAGAGCAGAGTTCCTGCAATCGATCCCTGCGGAACACCACTGGTCACCGAGCTCCATACTGAATGCTTCCCATCTATCATCACCCTCTGTCTTCTATGAGCCAGGAATTCCATATCCAGACAGACAGGTTTCCTGTATCCCATGCCTCTGTTTCTTTTCTGAATGAGCCATAAAGGTGTTTTGTCACATTCTCTAAGGATTCAATAAGATTCGTGAGGCTTGACTTGTCCCTTATAAAGCCCTGCTGATTATCTCTAATCAAACTATGCTTTTCTACGGAGGTATAAATCCGCGCTCTCAGGGTCCTCTCCAATAATTTGCATACCACAGACATGTGGAAGTGAGGTCTGTAATTCCCAGGATTACCCCTATTCCCTTTCTTGAAAAAGGGAGTGACATTTGCCATCATCCAATCATCTGGTGCAACTCCGGTGGTCTGTGAGGGTGCAAATGTCATTGCCAAAGGCGCAGCAATCCCTTCCCTCGCTTCCTGTAGTATCTTTGGTCATATCTCGTCTGCTCCAACAGACGTATCTATCTTTATGTTTTACACAATTCTCAGCACATCCTCCTTCTTAACACCAACCTGTTCACACATATCAGTCCTTTTCACGCTGTCCTCACAAATGACAAGGTCCTTCTCAGTAGTGAATACTGAAGCATAGTATTCATTAAGGACCTCCTCTACCTCCTGTGACTCCACGCACATGTACCCTCCACTATCCCTGACCGGCCCTACCCTCACGCTGATCATCCTCTTGTTCCTCACATAAATGGAGATTGCCTTATAGTTTTCCATAATCCTTTCCAACAAAGTTTTTTCATGTCCCATTCTAGCTGTTCTAACTCCATTCTTCAGTTCCTTCCTGGCTACCTTCAGTGAGTCCCCAGAGTGTGGAAATAGGCCACTTGGCCCAGCAACTCTCTGAAGGACATCCTGCCAAAACCCATTCACCTAATCTGCACATCTTTGCACGGTGGGTGGAAACTGGAGCACCTGAGGACCCCACGCAGACGTGGGGAGAACGTGTAAACTCCACACAGACTGTCGCCCAGGACTGGAATCGAAATCGGTTCCCCAGTGCTGTAAGGCAGCCGTGCTAACCACTGAGGCATCGTGCCACCCCCATATGACCCTATAGAGGTCGAATGATCCTTATGTAAGCGTCGTTTTTCCTCTTAACTAGATGTTCAATAACCCTTGGAACATTGTCAAATGCTTTGCTGACGTCCATTTGGACAGCGCTGACTGCTCTGCCTTTACCTATCTCTTGGCCACCTCCACGAAGAGTCAATCCAGTTTGTAAAACACGGTTTTCCACTCATAAAGCCATGATGACCATCTAATCAGTCCTTGCCTTTCCAAGTATACGTAGCTCCTTTCTCTCAGAATCTCCTCCAACAACTCCCCCATCAATGGGCTCAAGGGGCTGTAATTTCCTGGCTTTCCCTGCAACCCTGAAGTACTGGAACAGCATTAGCCAATCTCCAGTCTTCCAACGCCTTACTGTGGCTGTTGATAATATAAATATCTCTGTAAGGGACACTGCAATCTCTTCCCAAGCTTCCCATAATATTCTCAGATCGACCTAATGAGCTCCTGAGGATTGATCGATCTTGACTTGTTTTAATATTCCACCACTTTCTCTTCTCTGTTGAGGATTTCTTCCAAGACATGGCAATTTATTTCCCAACGTTCCCGAGTTTCCATGTCTTTCTCCAGAGTAAATACTGACAAGACTTTTTTTTTTGTTTATGATCTCACCCATCTCCTCTAGTTCCACACATAGGCGACCTTATTGACCTTTAAGGGCCCTATTCTCAACCAAGTTTTTTTTAGCCCTTATTCAAACTCACACAAAGTGAAATTCTGAAATAAACCATATCCACCGTACCAACACCCACCCCCACCACACCCTTATCTTTTCTGTCATTTAATTCGCACCAACAAATAAAATCCCACAGGCTCAAAAACAAATTTTCTTTTATAAAATTTGTTTCTAAGAGTCCTGTTACTTTTTATTGATATGTTGTTTCTCACTCATTGCAACATACTCCTGACTTTCTGTCAGGCTAACAGTACTTGTTTTTAGACTGGAAACATAAAGGTTTGTGCGAGTTCTTGTTTATCAATCAGAAAAAAAAGTAGCTTACAGGGTCTTCAAGTAATAGAGAAGGCAAATCAAATGCTGCCATTTTTTACAGAGGGAATGGAGGCTAATTATAGGGAGGTCTTACTAAAACGATGCAAGGTACAAGTCAGACTACACTTAGAATATTATGAACAGCATGTGTGCCCGAAGGAAAGCTTTGTTGTATCAGAGGCAGGCCAAATAATTTTCACTCGGATGATATTGGGAATGGAGAGATTTTATAATAGAAGTGGAGTAGATTGAGAATGAACCAATTAAAGTTAAGAAAAATGAGAGAGAAACTGAATGAAACATGTCTTTGATCGGTTAAATGCTGGGAAGTTAGAAAATAGAACAGTGCAGCATAGCAATAGGCCCTTCGGCCCAACACAATGCTATTCTCAACTCATCCCATCTGAATGTACATGGTCCATATCCCTCTATTCCCTGGCTGTTCATGTTTCTGTCTAAATGCCACTTCAAAACTTTACTCACGTTTCTGTTTCAAGACCTCGCTTGGCAACTTCCACTCTCTGAAAAAAAAATCTTGCCTCACTCACATCATTTAAACTTTCTCTTTCTCACCTTAAACCTCTGCGCTCTAGTATTTGAAACTTACACATTGGAAGAGAGATTCTGACTATCCACATTATCTATCCTGTCCTAGCGTTATATTCCTGGACCTGGTCGACTGTCAGCCTCTGATACTCTCACAAAGTAATCCATCTTTGTTTAATTTCCTCTTACACCTAACACACCTTTAAAAAGTCAATACAGGTAACGTGCTGATAAACCCTTTTTGTACCATCTCCGAAGCCTCCCCATCCTTCCTATTTTGAGATGAGAACTGCACACAATACTCCAAATGTGGCCAAACAGAAGTTTTATACAATTACAACATCAGATGCAAACCACGATACCCAACGTTGTGACCGATGAAGGCCAGAGTTCCATTTGCTTTCTTTCCCATCTGAAACACTCCTGTTGCCATTTTCAGGATATGACTGGCTAGCACCAAAATCATAATAGAAACGTCAAAAATTTTAGTCTGCCGGGAGGTTAAACAAATGTTGATCCCTGTTCCATTATGAGAACTTGGGAAGCTGACGAAGTGTGACATCAAACAAGTGATCAAAGAAGTGGGTTTCAAGGCGTATTTTGTCACATAAAACGAAGTTTGTATCACAAAACTGATTTGAACGAATTTGTTCTGCTCGAGGTCATCACCTTTTGTCAGACTCAAAACGACTCAGAATTTAGTTCTTCCATAACTCAGTGGTTTGAGGCTGGTTTTGTAAACCAGGGTTTTTAACCTCCATTCTCACGGCAAACTTGCTGAATTTCCTTACAACTTTGCAACAAGCATCCGAAGGTGCGTGTTAGGACTTATTTTTGAAGGAAAAGCTGAAAGTCATTTTTTACGCAGACCAGGGCTCATCTGTTTCAGTTTGGAAGTCCACATCCGTGTTTTTCCTCTGAGGACCATTTGGATGACAAGCTTCTAATGCGAAGAATGCCTTCGTTTGGCAGGAAGAAAAACGTGACTCATTAGAAGCAGTAAACTAACGGTGACACAGTGGGAGACGAAAACTTACAGGGATGGGGGTGTGTGCTTCTGTTCCTTATGTAGAGACAGGAATGCGCTGGAATCCAAATTAAACCGGTCAGAGGCTGGAAGAGCACAGCTAGCCAGTCTGCCTCACAGGTGGAGACATCGACGGTTTGCAGATACCAAATATTCACGATTGGGGCAGTCTTCGAAGGACAGCCTCCTGTCAGTTTACTCCTCTGCTTATGTCAACAGAATCGGGTTTTAAATCTAGTAATGAAGAAAGAAGAGGCCAAACGGTTCAATTCCTCATTTTATGTTAGTTGGGATGTCCTGAGGTCGTTGTCACTGTCAAAAGATGTGTCTGTATAAGTCCATCTATGGGTTAAAAATGAGGTTCAGTCCTCCCCCAGGTCATCAACAAATGTGACGGTATCTGACTTCAGTCTCAATCGCTGGTTCATTTGAAATTAAAACTTTGCATGGAAAGTCTCATTGAGACAAACACTTCAGACGTCAGGCTAGATTAGAATACTTACAGTGTGGAAACAGGCCCTTCGGCCCAACAAGTCCACACCGACCCGCCGAAGTGCAACCCACCCATACCCCTACATTTACCCCTTTACCTCACACTACGGGCAATTTAGCATGGTCAATTCACCTGACCCGCACATCTTTGGACTGTGGGAGGAAACCGGAGCACCCAGAGGAAACCCACGCAGACACGGGGAGAACGTGCAAACTCCACGCAGTCTGTCGCCTGAGTCGGAAATTGAACCCGGGTCTCAGGCGCTGTGAGGCAGCAGTGCTAACCACTGTGCCAACGTGCCGCCCATTACTGTGTCTGTGGGCCAAGTTGTGTAACTGAAAAGGAGAATGGATGGATGTTTGATGACTGGTACTGACATGATGTATTATTCTGTGCTGTAAAAGCACGGTGTCACGAACATTCTTTTTCGATAGAAATGTCTCATCACAGGAAAAGAAAGCTATGCTGTTAAGAGAAGACACAATTGCACTTGCCATCCTTCCTGGTCGACCAGTGGTTCCAATGCAGCACTTTCACCGCTGTGGTTTGGATTCATTTCTTGGTCAGGGAATCAGAATTTATTGTTCCTGGTAAGAGCAACAACAAAGTAGAGCATCTTTGACTGGAATCACATGACAAACGCGTCCGCATGTGCCTTGCAATATTGTACAGGGCCACAAGGTGGCTCACTGGTTATCACTGCTGCCTCACAGCACCAGAGATATGATTTGCCTACAACTGGGTTGACTGTCAGTAAGGTGCCTACTTCAGGCGCAAATGAAGAGAAAAAGGGTAAGGAGTTGTTCTGTGAGGGTTAATCCCTGGAGGATTGGTGTGCACTGGTTGCATTGAATAGCCAGTTTCTGAACTGTAGGCATTCTATGTTCCCTTAGCGTGTTGCTTTAGCAAATGTTCAGACCAGGGAGAAAAGTGAGGAAAAACAGTCACTTCCCAGTCAGGGATTGATCCATTACGCGACAACCAACGGATTCCCTTTTGCCTGAACTAGCTCCCATTTTCCCTACATTGGTAATGGCAGTACACAACATTAGACCGGGTTTTAATGTGTTGCATTGGACCCAGCATCCTTTCCAAACATGGACTATACATGGATATAAAGAGATAATAAAAGACATGGATGTTGATGACTGGAATGAAAAGACGTCAGGAAGAATGGACAGAGTTTACTTGGAAACAAAAAAATGGAAAGGAAGCCATCGATGTAGTGAGGGTTAATGCCATTTGAAAAGACAAGTCGAGGTTTCATGGGTTGGTGGAAAAAACGAATAGATCATGTGACGTGACACCAGGTAAAACTGAGTTGTGTCCGTATGGAAGGTTTCCAGGCGATGAGAATTTGGTGAGAGTAAACAGGAGGGAAATTCCTTCATTCGGATGGATCTATATCAAGACATTAGAACTTCAAAACCAGCGATGAATGATAAAGAGAAGTTTGGAAAGTTATCATTTTCCTTCTCCAGCATTTGAATTCGAAAATGATTACTTTTTCGCTGGAAGGATTATTGAGAAGCTGATCCTAATATATTTGTGAAGACGCATGCAGACACGCAAGGAATGAATTTCACCGTGACAGGGAGTCTGGGCGGCCATGATGGTTACGCGTTACGTGCACACTCTGTAATTGGTTAAAGTTAATTGGAAAGAAACTTCATAACACCTGCAACTGAGTACGACTAAGTACAGAATGTGCTGATTGTGAGGAAAGGTTCAGCAGCTTGTTCCACGTGAACTTCTACCAATTGTAAAAAAAAACTGAGCATGAAAGGGAAGCCGGTTAGCTCAGTCCGCTGCATAACTGTTTTATGATATAAAGTGAAGCCAACAGTGTGGGATTAATTCTCGCAATGTCTCAGCATACCCTCAGGATCATGATCTCCCAACTCAGCTAATTCTTTAGACGATGGGGATAATCAAAGTGAAACTATACTATCGTGAGTGGGAACTGACCTGCCGAAGTAATGCACATTTATCCTTTCATGTGTTGCATTGGAACATTTGGCTGCAATCACAGAGAAGGGAGTGAGTCCATACACTGCTCACTCATCTTCCCCCAAAATATCCATTAACAAGACGCGGAAAATATTCCTACTGCAATTCTGTAATCTTCACAGCAATACATAAAAATATCGTTATCGTTTCGATTCCAGTTTTTCTGATAACAGTCAAAATGTCCAATGAGATAAATCTAATATTTTGTGGTTGCTTTAATAGCCTGTGCGAGCTTGCAGCAAAATCAGTAATGTGAAAAGAGCTAAACATCCTTTCCAGAATTTGACACAGCGCAGGATCACCGGCATGAAACACGCCATTTTTTTGCAAAAATCACCTCTGTATCTCTATTGAGTGTTGGATATTCACTCAGGGAGTATTTATGGCTAGTCTTAAGTAACGGAGGCATTTCCCAAGGACAGAGCACTCCAAAAAATCATGTTTTTTTAAGAATAAATGCTGTTTTACTCAACGTTCTTTTGCAACTTTTAAATATATATGCACAGACATATACATGCATGCGCAAATACATTTATATCTGCGTGGATATATAAATATGCGCATATATGCGCGCGTGTGTGTGAATTCAGGACATTAGTAATGGATAGTCGGCCATTTGAATGTTCTTCCTGTAGAATGTGAGAGCTTAGAGATTACAATAATGTCCCGGAAATGTGGTGAAAATGTGGCATAGAAAAATGTGGCGAAAATCGACTTTATTGAATGCTGCGTAGGTTTACAGTGGTGTCCTGCGTTGACCACCAGAAATGTTATGTCGCCACTGGACTGGGGTTTTCCTTCGATCGGCTTCACTTCGTCAGGGAATTCGATTCACTGAAATTTTACCAACTTCCATCGGCATGTTCATATGACACATCAACCCACACTGCACACAACGACAACAATATTCAGCATAGTGCAACCACGAGCACGTGGCATGATTTTTATAAACAGTGAAGATTGAATAATGTTATGCAAGGGGAACGTGAATTTCAATTTAATTGCTGAAGTCGCAAGAATCCAGAGTAAGATTCAAAATGTCAGAACTTCACGTTCATTAACTTGACCAGAATTCCAGCCCAGCAAAGGGGAAATCTGCCCCTGACTCACCTGAATCCATGCAATTGCTTGCTCCATGTGTCCGCTTTGAAACCCATGCGAAGCCACATTCAGCCTGAAGGAGAACTTGTCAGAACCCTCCGCTGTCTGATCTAAAGCTGAAACAAGAGCTGTCTGTTCCAGCTGGAAGGGAAGGGATGTGGAGGTGAGACCAAAATATTTCGTGGTGTTTAATTCATATTGTTATTTTTATGATTGTTTAATAATCTGGACCAGAAATGGCACAGACACAAAGGAGCCCATTGTTAACACCGATCTCGTCCGGCTCCATGATTCAATATCATCATGGCTGACACAATAATTTTGTGTCTTTTTCCAGCCTATACACATCATCGTGTTGCCTACTGACTAACAGATGTTTATTGATCTCTATCATAAATAGACATAGAAAACTTAAACTTGTGAGAGAAAAATATTCCGTTTCGAGACAGTTGGGTTTCTGCACGAATACTGTTGGTTTTGCAGATGAGCAGCCGAGTCTGCTCTGACCACCTTCCAAACCATAAACCAAAAATCGACTCTGATGGGACTCAAACCCACAACCTTCGAATTGCAATTTGAACAATGACATAGAAGTCGAACGCGCTATCCATTGTGCCACAGAGCCCCAGCCGCAATTGCCTTTTAGCACACAAATTTGTCTTTGACCCATTGCGTTCAGGACACCCATCTCGCGTCTGTCTGTCCTGGTCACACTTTCCAGTATCTGTTCCTTATCCACGTGTGCTCTGGCTCTTCAAGTGTTCGGCTACAGACTGCTGGAACGTTCTCATGACATGTAGCTTTACCACATGCTCAGATAATGATTTCCAGATAAGCAACACTCTACTGGTGAAAGCATTCTCCCAAAATCTCCTCAAAATATCTTGTCTCCTGTCTTTCATTTATGTCACTCTATTCCTTCCCAATACAGGCTGATCCCTCTCATACATATCTATCCTCTTCATAAAATGTGCATGTTAATCGGTTACTCAAAGAGCCTTCTCAGCTCTTCAATAAACATCCCCCAACCTACCTCGTCTACCTTCACAATGGAAATGGTCCAGCCCTTGCCATTCCTGTCATCTCCTCTGAATATCTCATCCTGCAATCAGAAGCTTCCAGCAGTCTGGCGATTATAACAGACAAGCAAAGTTCCCTGAAGTAAAGCCAAAAGGTCAGAAAAAATTCAGCATCTCGTGTCCATATCTCATGAGAAAGGAAAGTTAACATTTCGAGTCCAATGATCTGTCTTCGGAATTGATGAGATGGAAGGTTGGGTGAAGAATGTGGAAGAGGGCGGACGGGTTCTAAAATGATTGAACTTGATGTTGGGTCCTAAAGTTTGCATGGACTGTCTGTAGAAAATGAGTTGCAGGACTTCCAGCTTGTGTTATTCCTTGAAGGAGCACTGCAGCAAACCAGAGACCGGAATAATGGCTTGGGAACACAGTGTCTCGATTAGAGTGGAGCTGGAATTGTACAGTAGTTCAGGCAGCATCCGAGGAGCAGTAAAATCGACGTTTCGGGCAACAGCCCTTCATCAGGAATACAGGCAAAGAGCCTGAAGGGTGGGCAAACAGTGAAATGTGAAGTAATGTGACTGGAAGATCGGGCTAGTTTTTGTTGATTCTGGACAGAACGCAAGTGATCTCAGTTTTGTCACAGACTCTGTTTTCCTCTCTCCATTGCAGAGAAATCACATTCTGAGCAGGAAATACAGTTGCCTCTATTAAATGAAGTGCAGTCAAATCTCTGGAAGATGTGACTGGAAACTTCCACAGTGAGGAGAGACATCAGAAACCAGCAGGAAATGTAGCTTACTACATATAACGTTACAATGCAGTGCAGGCACTTCAGCCCTCGCTGTTGCAGCGACCTGCAAAAATAATGTGATGTCCATGGTAATGGGAAATTAGCATTTATTTCGAAACCAATAAAAGCACAGGGAAACAAAGAAGTTAGAACCTGACTTTGCAGAGGCAAGTATTGCAGACAGAAAGAAAAAAAATGTAAATTTAAACCGAACTATTAACAGACTTACAGGCCAGTAAACTACCATATTACCAGTCAAGGAATGGGGAAAAAAAACGACGCCGAATCTGGAAAGGAACTCGAATGTTTCAGGTCCCTGACATTGAGGTGTTGATAAGAAGAAGCGAATTCTATTATCAAGGGAAATTGTATTATATGTGGAAGGTACGCCAGTTACCATTTTGGTAGATACAGGGGCAACATATTCAGTCCTTAAATCTAGGCAGTTGAGAGAGTCGATGCAATGGATGCGTCAGGATTCGTGACACGAAAGAGATTCACCGCACCCCTATTGTGCGAAATCAGTGACGGTGAAACATTTCAATTCTCATTTCATTTCTCGGAATTCTGTCCTTTAAATCTGATGGCTGGCGATCTCATAGTGAGGCTGGGGTCGGATTTGTGCAGTACCCCGACAGGCTTGCAGGTAATACAAAAAAGAAGATTTAACAGCGCAGGCTGTAAAACCCGACTCACGACACCTGATGCATGGCTATGAGTGATGATTACCCAGAGACCCATAAGTTCAGTGAGCGATTCGCTCGCCCAGGTAGCAAGTAACCATGTAAATCCCATAAACACCGATTTTCTTGCTGCAGATAAGAGGCACTGCACAGCACGCATACACCGTCATGACCCTTACAAATCATATGAGCAGGATTGTTTTAGGAGATTGTTTGAACTAGATCAGTTATTATTGTGCGACTTTTATTGGAACAATCACAGATGTGCAGTCAGTGTAAACTTATCCAAAATGTCTGTGAGGCAAGTAGACCCTATCTTTTAGACCCTATCCTCTGGAACGCTCCTTTCCTCAAATACCATTGGCGAACACATCCAGTGACAGGTGGCAGGATTTGGGACCATGGGTACTACCGGCACACAAAACAGAAAGCTTGTGTCTTCAGGGACGATGTGCATATCTGCTTCAATGCAGAAATAAGGACATTTATAGAGAAACTAAATTGGCTAACTCAGGCAGGTAGGGCAATCCAGGTAACCCCCGCCAAGAGGGTAGGCTGGCGTTGAGCTGTGGAAGATGGCTCGCACCCAAGATTAAGAAGGGTCCTTGCTGAGTGCAGGGCAAATGGTAAACGTGATGTGGGGTTCATACAAAGCTGTGAAACCAAAAGAATAATCCCGAAGTCTTAGTATTGTCCTTGCAGAACACAAGACCCGTTAAAACCCGAGGCTGTGAAAGGAATTATTCCAGTCTTTGAATCCCTCCTGAAGGCTGGAGTCATAATCCCCTGCGGATAATCACCGGTGAGAGCCCCCATCTTTCCAGCCAAAAAGGCAAACATTCCAGGTGAATCGGGAAATGGACGTTTGTTCAAGACCTGCAGGTAGTTAATTATGCTGTTGTTCAGCTCGCCCCAAATATTCCTAATCCTTGTACTATATTAGCTGAAATTCCACTGGACAGTAAATGGTTCTCTGCTTTGGATTTAGCAAATGCCTTCCTAAGTGTAACAGTACACCCAGAAAGTCAATTCTGGTTCACTTTTCCATTCAAAGGCAAATTGTATACATTCAGGTGAATGGTCTCTTTCCAGTATGAACTTGCTTGTATTTCAGCAGATTGCCAGAATCAATTAATTATTTCAAATCACAGCGGACAAATGTTCTTTCCTCTGTGTGAACTCACTGGTGCTTCAGCAGACTGAATGACTGAAAGAATCCTTTCCCATTCTTAGAACAGGCGAACGGCCTCTCTCCACTGAGTTCGCAGATGTAAATTGAGATCAATTGACCGCCTGAACCTATTCCCTCTGAGAGAGCACTTGAATGGTTTCTCGTCAGCGTGAACACGTTGATGGTACAGCAGTTCGTGAGACGTTTTAATGCCTTTCTCATACTCTGGGCCATGAAATGGTTTCTTGTCCGTGTGAAACCACTGGTGAGTCAGCAAGTTAGAGAACTGAGCAACTCCCTTTCCACACTCAAAACAGTTGAATGGCTTTCCCTCGGTGTGGTTGCCCTGATGAATTTTCAGGGCAGACAAGTAATTGAATCGTCATCACATTTCCACAGTTACTCTCCAGCGTCGCTCCAATTATGCCTCGATATTTCAGATAGTGAATACTTTCACTCCACTGTGAATGTAGCTTTCTGCTGTCATTTTCAAAGGCCGATAAGCTTCAGGCTATATGGAACAAACCAACTCCTTCAAATTCTGATGAAATGCTTCGTTTCAATTTCCCAACAGCAAATCCTCATCTTTGATACCACTCATATAAATCCAGAAATATCTCAGTAAGAGAGAATCCTCAGAACACCAAAGCGTATGATTTTAATTCTTCATCGGATGTGGGTATTCCAGAACAGGTCAGCATTTATTGTTCGTTCCTGATTTGACTGGATAAGGTGATGATGAGCTTCCATCTTGAAACATCGTTTCTGTGTGTTGTCGGCAGATCCGAATTATACATAAGAGAAATCCACAATTTTGACCCAGTGATTCTGGAGTAATGGCAATATATTTCGAGATCAGGATGGTAAGTGGCCTTTCCTATCTGTTGAATGCCCTTTTCCTTTTAGATGGATGCAGTTGTGAGTTTGTAATGTACTTTTGATGGAGCCTTGGTAAATATCTGCAGTGCATCTAGTGAATGGTGCAGACTGCATGTCTGAGCGTTTGGTTATGATGGGAATGGATGTTTGTCGATGTTTTATTAGTTATGTGTTGCTCCTCAATTCAGCTGCTCTGTTCTGGACGGTTTTGAGCTTTTCAATATTGTTACAACTGCAGTAAGGAATCCTCAAGTAGGTTGGAATTTAAATATCTCTTGCTACTCAGATGCTGACTAAACTGTTGTGCTTCTTCTGTACATTGTTTCTTTCACACTGCAATCATCCAGGCGAAAAGGAACTATCCCATCATGTCTCATTCTGTATTGTAACGTAGTAAACAGTTGGTAGGGAAAGAAGAAAATAAAGAGAAGAACATTTGGACAATGAGGTGAATAACGCTCTCGCTCTGAGTGTGAATAACTGTTAGTGGAGACTGCCAGAGACAAATCATCGGTGGCGTGTAATCGCAGGCTATGTGTTATCCACGCTTTAGGAGTCAAGAAAATCTCTGACTATGACCTGCTCTTGTGGCCACAATGGTATATGGCTGGTAAAGTTAGATTCTCAAAGACATTGTGACTTTCACTGCACCAAAGAAGGACTTTGGACCCAGCTTGCAAATGTCCATCACGAAGCAACGATCCATTCTCATCCCATTATTTTTCAGAAATTGGTCTGGAGCTTTAAGCACTCTGGTACTCCACGTGATCAACAAAATAATTTCCTAATTCCACCACCTCCAGCAAAATGCTATTACCAAACATACATCCCCCTCCCCGCTCTTGTCCGCCTTCCCCAGGAACCATTCCATCCCGGGCATCGTGGTGCACTGCGCCTTCTCAGACAACACCTCCCCCAACTGCTCCATGGAAGCTTTCCCTAAAATCGCGTAATATGTGACACATTCATTCATAGTACGTGAGAACGAGGAGCAAGGCTTTGCCTCACAGGCCTTAGAGACTGCTTCGCCATTCATTCAGCTCATACCTTATCTTTCCATGTACACACATCCACTTAATCAAACTCTGAAGGTTCTCTTTACTTCCTTTATTGTTAAAAAAGCAGCCCGAGCTTAAAACACATTGATTGATGTAGCATCAACTACATCGTTGGGCAAGCATTCCATCGAGGAACAACCCTCTGGTTGAAGAAATTTCTTCTCAATTCAGTCCTATATCTCGTTCTAATCTAGAGGCTGTGCCCTCTTGCCCTAGTTTCATCTGCTAATAAACATGCTCTCGACTTCTATCTCACACATGACCTTCATAATCTTATATGTTTCCAAGAGATCCGGCCTCATTCTTCTGAATTTTCGATATAAGCTTATTCCACTTAGTCTCCTGTCATCAGCGAACACCTTCAAATCCGGAATTCCATCTGCCAGAATATTTCCCATTAACTCAATATTTCAATGTTCCTCTGCAGATTTTCACAGTCCTCCGCACACTTTGCTCTGCTACTCACCTTTGTGTCAACTGCAGACCTTGACATGATGTGCATGGCTGCAAAATCCATATCATCCATATAAATTGTAAGTAATTTCGGTACCAGTACCAATCCCTGAGGAACATCGTTAATGGTTAATAACATAGTACTCATTTATCCATGCTCTGCTCTTCCTGTTGGGAAACAATCCTCAATCCATGCTCATACTTTACCCTGAACAGCCTGCATCCGTTTGCTATCAGCCCCTGAACAGCACCTTGTCGCGGCCATTTTGAGAATATAAGTACATCAATTCACTGGGTCCCGTTGTACACCATGTTCGTAATGCCATCATAGAATTCGAAAAGATTTTGCAGGAATGACCTGCTCTTCATTAGCCCAGGCTGCATCTGTCAAATTTCTACCGAGAAGCCCCGCTATTTCTTCCTCGATAATATACTCAAGAAATTTCTCCACTGCAGAGGTTAAACAAACTGGTTTATCATGTTGGAGAATGGGTCTGTCTTGGTTGCACTTTGGCTATCGGTGTGGAATAGTTGGGCCAAAGGGCCTGCTTCGATACTGTAAGTAATCTGATCTAAGTCCTCATATTTTGTCTGCCTCACTTTTTCAAGTGACGTCATATTTGTGTTTTCCATTCTGCTGGGATTGCCCCAGAGACCACCGAATTTTGGAAAAATACCACAAGCGCAGTTCTTTTTTGCATACCATTGCGTTTAGTACCCTGCGATGCATTCCATCAGGTCCTGGAGACGTAACCATCCGTTGCAATATTAGCTTCAACACTAGTTCTTTTGTTATAATGACTGTTCCCATGTCGTCACCAAACATCATCTCTTTGTCAATTACTGGCATTTTATTAATATCCTCCACTGTGACGACCGAAGCAAATGCCTGATCAATGTCACTGCTATTTCCGCATATCCCATAAGTAAATGCCCCTTCTTATCCACGAGAGTGTCAACGTTTACTTTTGCCTCTTTTTCATTTTATATTTTACTAGAAACTTCTGCTATAAATCTTTATATTCTGTGATATGTTTAATGCCATGTTCTTTCTCACACTTTTCTGCATTAAATTCCATTTGTCAACTCTCAGCCCAGCTCTGCTGCATACCTGTGTCCCTATGTTACCTTTAATATCCTTCAGCACTGTGTACAACTTTCCCGAACTTAGTGTCGTCCGCAAATTTACTAACCCATCCTTCTTCGCCCCCATCCAGCTCCTTTAAAACAAATGACAAAAAGCAGTGAACCCATAACAGATCGTTGCAGTACACCACAAGCAACAGAATTCCAGGATGACGTTTTCCCATCAAGTAACACCTCTGTCTTCGTTCAGCGGCTAATTTCTGATCCCAAGCACGACATCACCCTCAAGCACATGCTTCAGTATTTTGTGAGTCACCTGCCATGGCGAAATTTATCAAACGGCTCACTGAAATCCAAACGTGCATTACGTGAACGGCTTTATCCTCATACATCTGTTTAGTCACCTAGCAAGTTTTGACAAGAGTTGTAGCTCAGTTTTAGCTTCCCAGATGAAGATTTGGTCACTGAGCTGGAAAGCTCATTTCCAGACGTTTCGTTACCCTCCTGGCTAATATCTCCAGTGTGCCTTCGGGTGACGGACCGTTCATGATTTCTGCTTTCTACTTATATGCTTGGGGTTCGTTGGGTGGGCAATGTCATTTCCGATAGTGATATCATTTCCTCTTCTGTTTCTCAGGGAGTTGTTGATGAAGTCTATCTCGATGTGACGTTGATGGATGTCCCGTTGGAATGCCATGCTTCTCAGAATTATCGTGTGTGTTTCTGTTTCAGTTGTGCTCGGATGGATGCGTTGTATAATTCAAGGTGGTGCCTTTCCTGATCTGTATGTAAGGATACCAGTGAGAGAGGGTCACGTTGTGTTGTGGCTAGTTGGTGTTCATGTATCCTGGTGGCTCGTTTTCTGCCTATTTGTCAATATGAAAAAATGATGTCATTTACAAAGTTACATGCAAGACCTGTAACAAATATTGCATTAGATAAACACTACATTCGCCTGAGACAACACATCCATCCGAGGACAAGCCAAACACTTACATGCAGGAGAATTAATCGAAACACGGCATTCCAACCAGAACTCTATCAACAAACACTTCGATTTCGACGCCACCGACTACCCCCTGATTAAAATAAACTCGAAATGACATCATCCACCAAAAGAAACCCAAACATATCAATAGAAAGCAGGAATCGTGAACAGTGCTTCGCCTGGAGACCCACTGAAATTGTTACCTAGTAGAATGATGAACCGTCTGGAAATGAACTTGCCAATTCAGTGAGAAAACCGACATCCAGTTTAATGACCTATTCAAAGAGCTCGATAATGGTTGTGAGTGTCATCACCCATTCACAAATCGAGCTTGACTGTCCTTCATTGGCCATATTTTATTCTATTCATTCCTTTAGCCCTCACATACCGATGGAAAGCTTTAGGATTTTCCCTTATCCTATCTGTCAACAAATTCTCACTACCCTCCCGGCTCATCCTCAGTCTCTCTTCAGGTCTTTCCTGTTTAACTTGTAACTCTTAATCTCCTTAACTGAGCATTCACATCTCATGGGAACACAAGCCTCTTTCATCTCAGCAAGAGATTCAACTTCCTCAGTAATCATGACTCCTGCGCTTGACAATTTCCTCCCTCTCTGACACAGAACCCGCTCCTTGAATAAGCTCCACATTTCTATTCTGCCCATTCCGTGCCGTTTCCTTGCCCAACCTCTGAATGTGTAATCTTATCTAATCTCATTAGTTTTCTTTCCCCCAGCAATAGCGCTTGCACTCAGGTGTATACTTATCCCTTTGACAATCTAAAGTAAACATAACTGAAGTTTGGTAACTATCACCAAAGTGCTCACCTATCGCCAAATCTAACATCTTGCCGTGTTCATTACCCAGCACTAAATCTAATTGAACCACTCCCCTTGTTGGAGAAAATGAGTACTGCAGATGCTGGAGATCAGAGCTGAAAATGTGTTGCTGGAAAAGCGCAGCAGGTCAGGCAGCATCCAAGGAACAGGAGAATCGACGTTTCGGGCATAAGCCCTTCTTCACGAATGAGCCAACTGTGTCCAGCAGGCTAAGATAAAAGGTAGGGAGGAGGGACTTGGGGGAGGGGTGTTGGAGATGCGATAGGTGGAAGGAGGTCAAGGAGAGGGTGAAAGGCCGGAGTGGGGTGGGGGTGGAGAGGTCAGGAAGAAGATTGTAGGTTAGGAAGGCGGTGCTGAGTTCGAAGAATTTGGCTGAGACAAGGTGGGGGAAGGGGAAATAAGGAAACTGGAGAAATCTGAGTTCATTCCTCAGATTTTGTAGGGTTCCTAGGAGGAAGATGAGGCGCTCTTCCTCCAACCATCGTGTTGTTATGGTCTGGCGATGGAGGAGTCCAAGGAACTGCATGTGCTTCGTGGAGTGGGAGGGGGAGTCAAAGGGTTGAGCAATGGGGTGATTGGGTTGGTTGGTCCGCGCGGCCTGACTCCCCAATATAGAGGAGGCCACATCGGGTGCAGAGGATGCAACAAATGATGTTTGTGGAGGTGCAGGTGAATTTGTGGCGGATGTGGAAGGATCCCTTGGGGCCTTGGAGGGAAGTAAGGGGGAGGTGTGGGCGCAAGTTTTGAATTTCTTGTGGTCGCAGGGGAAGGTGCCGGGAGTGGAGGTTAAGTTGGTGGGGGGTGTGGACGTGACGAGGGAGTCACAGAGGGAGTGGTCTTTTCGGAACACTGATAGGGGAGGGGAAGGAAATATATCCCTGGTGGTGGGGTCCGTTTGGAGGAGGTGGAAATGACGGCGGATGATACGCTGTATATGGAGGTTGGTGGTGTTGTAGGTGAGAACCAGTGGGTTCTGTCCTTGTGGCGATTGGAGTGGCGGGGCTCAAGGGCCGAGGGGCGGGAAGTGGAGGAGATGCGTCGGTGGGCAGCGTCGTTCACGTCTTGGGGGAAATTGTGGTCTTTGAAGAAGGAGGCCATCTGGCTTGTACGGTATTGGAACTGGTCCTCCTGGGAGCAGATGCGGCGGAGACGGAGGAATTGGGAATATGGGATGGCGTTTTTACAGGGGGCAGGGTGGGAGGAGGGGTAGTCTAGGTAGCTGTGGGAGTCAGTCGGTTTATAGTTAATGTCCGTGTTTTTTTCGGTTGCCCGAGATAGAAATGGAAACGTCTAGGAAGGGGAGGGAGGAGTCTGAGGTGGTCCAGGTGAATTTGAGGTCGGGGTGGAAGGTGTTGGTAAAGTGGATGAACTGTTCAACCTCCTAATGGGATCACGAGGCAGCGCCGATACAGCCATCGATGTAGCGGAGGAAAAGGTGGGGAGTGGTGCCATTCTAGCTGCGGAAAATGGACTGTTCCACATATCCTACGAAAAGGCAGGCATAGCTGGGGCCCATGCGGGTGCCCATTGTACTCCTTTGGTTTGGAGGAAGTCGGAAGATTGGAAAGGGAAGTTGTTCAGGACCAGTTCAGTCAGTCCAAGGAGGGTGTCAGTGGAAGGGTACTGGTTGGTTCGGCGGGAAAGGAAGAAGTGGAGGGCTTTGAGTCCTTCGTGATGGGGGATGGAGGCGTACAGGGACTGTATGTCCATGGTGAAGATAAGTCGTTGGGGACCGGGAAAGTAAAAATCATGGCGGAGGTGGAGGGCGTGGGTGGTGTCCCAAACGTAGGTGGAGAGTTTTTGGACTAAGGGGGACAGGACCGTATCGAGGTATGCAGAGTTGAGTTCGGTGGGGCAGGAGCAGGCTGAGACAATGGGTCGGCCGGGGCAATCAGGTTTAGGGATTTGGGGCAGGAGGTAAAAACGGGCGGTGCGGGGTTGTGGGACTATGAGGTTGGAGGCGGTGGATGGGAGATCCCCTGAGGTGATGAGGTTATAGATGGTCTGGGAGATGATGGTTTGGTGGTGGGCGGTGGTGTCATGGTCAAGGGGACAGTAGGAGGAGGTGTCTGCGAGCTGGCGTTCAGCCTCAGCAGTGTAAAAGTCAGTGCGCCAAACTACTATCGTGTTTCGCTTGTCTGCTGTTTTGATGGTGAGGTTGGTGTTGGAGCGGAGGGAGTGGAGGGCTGCATGTTCCGAGGGTGAGAGTTGGAGTGGGTGAGAGGGGTGAACAGGTTGAGGCAGTTAATGTCGCGATGGCCGTTGGCTATGAAGAGATTGAGGGCGAGTAAGAGGCCAGCACGGGGTGTACAGGTGGATGGGGTATGTTGGAGGCAGGAGAAGGGGTCGTCAGAGAGTGGGCGAGAATCTTAGTTGAAGAAGTAGGCACGGAGGCGAAGGCAGCAGAAGAATTGGCACGGAGGCGACCCTGTTCCATTAGACATTATTTAAGGAATCCATTGCAGATAACTCAAAACTATCCCCGTCAAGGCTACCATGACTGAGCGGCTTCGACCAATCGACATGTTGATTAAATTCCCGCATGATAATTGTCATACCATTTTTTCATTTGTTATTTATGTCTTTGTTTACTGCCCTCCCCAATGTCATCTTATAATTTGGAGACAATCAGTGACATTTTCTTCTTAGAACTTCTAATTTCTTCGCAAATGGATTCAAACTCATTCTGCATAGAACCTATATTATGGCTGATTGTAATGAACTGGTCCATAAAACAAGGATGGACTTCCAGAATCATGTTAAGTCTGAGGGATAGAAATTGGGTAAAGAGAAATCCTCACGTGGAAAGGGAAAGTTAAATCCCTGTGAAGATCATGAGGTTAACTTATCACAGGATATATAGGAAAACCTTGAAGGGAACAAGATCTGAGGTTTTCATTGCAATAAAGTAGGCCACATGAAATCAGTATTGGAGAACTATGGAAAGCACTGTAAAGTCAAATGCAGGAAAACAAAACAAGCCTGGATGTTTTGTTGGCATGGTAATAGAAAGCACAGTAGCGGCTGGAAAGCTTCATCAGAGTGTACAAACCGATCAGAGGTTGGTAAGGAAGAAGTGCCAAGTCTGCTTGAAAAATATACCTGCAAAGTTAAAGTTTATTTCCCTTGGCCAGGAGTAGCAGATAGACAGGTAACAATATTAAGTGACACAGGATCGTCTCAGTCTGTGATGCAGGAGAATGGGGAAATATGTACTCCTGAAGAACTATGTGTACAGGAATTCATGGTGGGACGAAACATTGCTCAGTGATACACAGTGAGGCTAGAGTGGGCAGAAAAGAGTGGGGAGTTTGTGGTGGGAGTTCTGGACAAACTCTCAGCTCCAAGAATACAATTTGTGCTTGCAAATGATATAGCTCAATCACCGGTTAGCCTGCTGCATACTCCAGTTGTAAAGCCAGTCGAGCTGCAGGCAAGAGTAGCAATGCAGGACGTTGATAAAGGAATTTTCCCAGATTGTGTCTTTATGCGATCACAGAGTCACAATCGAAAGCAGCAGAAATCAAAAGGCACGGATTAGGAGGCTGAAATATGATTACATCCATTTATGTTAATTAATACTTATTCCCAACTTTTATTGTATGTAGGGAACATACACAATGCATCAAGATTACAACGTTTTTATTATCAAGTAAGTGGGACACAGCAGGGGACAAACGTTAAAAATGCAAGTATATTCAGCTCAGCTATGCTACTGAGTTTCAGCAAAAAGATGAAAAATTAAAACACTTGGATCAGAAGACATATATTCGGAAGGAGAGTGAATGCATCCCTGTGTGATATTACTTAGCAAAAGATATGTTAAGGAGAGAATGGAGACCAACATATATTCAAGCCCGTGAGAAATGGGCAGGATGTTTTTTTTTCTAGTAGGGTACAGAAAAGTGGTGCTGCGAGTGCTGCATGTGCCAAAAATTGGATGTCACTTAGGCGTGAGGAAAACGGAGGCTAAAATACAAAGACATTTTTACTGGCCTGGATTGCAGATGAATGTAATTGAATTTTGCCTGACGTGTCATACATTTCAAAAGCATGGGAAATAATAAAGCCTGCACCTTTTATACCTGCTGCAGCGATCAAGGAATCTGTCTGAATTGTCTTGATGCATTGTGTAGGTTCCCTACATCCAATAAAAAATGGGAATAAGTATTATTTAACATAAATTGGTGTATTGACGAGATTTCCAAATGCTGTTCAATTCTGCAAGATGACAGCTAGAAGGATTGAGGAAAAATTACGATTTTTACAAAAACTAAATAAAGACTACCGTCAGAGATACAATTATGTCAAGGGTCAAACTTCACATCCAACTTTCCAGGAAGTATATAGATAGCTTCGGATTAAAACGAATCAAATCTACTGTGTACCATCCAGAATCACAGGATGCACTGGAAAGGCGACGTTAATTATTAAAGACTATGTTGAGATTTTATGGTTCGGAATAGCCAGATTATTTCCATGAGGGAGTTGCGTCAGTGCTGTTTGCGATCTGAGATATATCGAAAGTTTCCACCAAACTAAGACTATCTGATACCAGTTTTGGGCATAAAGGCAGAGGGCCATTACAATTTAATAAGGAAATATTAATAAGTCAGATTACAGAGACCACGCATTTGAACGAGGTGTCAAATTTTAGAATTGGGCTAAATAATGTTGGAGAGTTGTCGAGACAGCACTTAAAATTATCGCAGCAAATGGTGAAGCATGAAGTGTATGAGAAACAAAAAAATCAGAATTTTGCCACTGGGAACAATGTATTTATTTAAATTTCATTAACTGGTGAAACTATAAAGCAAGGTTTCGAAGACCTTATCAAATTAAGAGGAAATCGAGTGAGGTTAGCTACTTGATAGGAACTCCTGGCATGAATGAATATCACAGAATGTGTGATGGGAATATGGGCTAATGGTATTTTGGCAAAGAACGAACGCAAGGGTAGAATGTGTTATTGACTACAACACACTGGGAAGAACCAATTTCAGGGAATTCTGCATTGGACGTTCCTGCTATAAAATTGGAAAATGCAAAAGTTGTCCAATATTGGTAATGTTATTCAGTTCTCTTCCAGAAGAAAATCGTAAGAGTTATTACTCTTGCATGCTGAAATAAACTGGGAATTAATAACCTATTTGTAGATGATGTAAATATAGGAGTTGCTGTTCTGATTTTGTAACATCCATGCAGGCATTACCCTATAAAGTTGGTGGAAGTTTATAAGGAGATGTCACGTATGCTCCAAGATGGCATAACCAAAGTGAGTTTCAATGAATGGAGTTCACCCATTATCATGGTGCCAAAGCCAGATAAGACCCAAAAGTTATGTGTGGACTATCACAAAGTCAATGTTGTTAGAAAGACTGGTGCATATACGCATCTGCAGTTGGAGGACTATGTGGAAGAGATTGGAAGAGCAACTTACATTTCCAAGTTGGACTTCCTGAAAGGTTACTGACAGTAAACTTTGTCGGAAAGATCAAAGGCAATTTTGTAACGCCAACTGGACTGCAGAAATTTAAAGTAATGCCGTTTGTGCAAAACAAATTCACTCGTATTTCAAAGGTTAACGGACAAGGTAATTGCTGGATACACAACAGTTTGGTGTGTTGTGTGCCTGGGACATTCAGTCTCTCATGGATTGAATATTTACAGAATTTCTCGGGCTTGTTTGATCGAATACGGAAGTCAAACTGATTTGTAAACCTAACTGAAAGTAGATCTGCCAAAGCCAAAGTCACCTTCCTGGACTATGTCGTTGAACACGGACAAATAGCCCCACGGGATGTGAAAACGAAAGTTACGGGGTATTTTTATACATTGTTGACGAAGAGAGCAGTACGACGGTTTACCGGATTGAGTGACTTTTTCTGAAAGTTTGTGCTGACTGTTAGAAGTGGGACTGCTCAACTCACCGAATTGCTCAAAACAGGCAAGAAATTTCAGCGAACACAAGAATTTCAAAATTTATTTGACAGCCTAAACATTTTGTTAACCATTGCCAAAGTATCAGCCACACATAATTACACGAAGGTTTTCAGTGTGCCAGTGATGTGAATGTCTCTCATCTTCTGCACCTCTAATATCGACCTGTAAATCAGTTTCATTTGTATTCTGTGTTTATGGGGTTTAATTATCAGGACTGTTGTTTATTGTTTTGAAAAGCATATGTAAGTCTACTTTAGATAGCTAAGATCTGTGGGTATTTTATATTCTGTTTATTGTGTTTCATTCCTTAGTTTTGTGAATAATTTTCTCTCTGTTTTAAAAACTGGAAGTCAACCTAGCTAAAGTATTCTAAGTAAATCATACTACACACTCACCAAAACAAACAGCGACGTTACACTCTGAATTTCCTGCATAAGAATGTTTTGAGTGGTCTGGCCTCGGCAAAACGGGAGTTATTTTTCTCAGAGCAGAGCTGATTGTGAGGAGACATGATTGACGTGTAGGAAATAATGAGAAGCATGGAATTACAGATTGAAGGAAACAGTTGCTCTTGATCGATCACCAGCGTTTGTAGAGTTCAGACAAGATGCAGAAAGCTTTGAATAGATTTGTCGGAAAACTTTATCAGTCTGCAGGTGGTAGACTCTGGAACTCACTCTCTATAAAGATTAGTTGGACATTGAACTCTTCATTCTTCTGTGAATCCATGGGCCAAGGAGTTTCAAAAAAATGCTCAAAGCCGAGCGTTCCCGCGAGCAACAATGATGCGATCGGTGGCTTTGTGAAATGGAAAGGTGCCCGACTATTCGTCTTCCTCCTGTGATGACTCTGGAATATTGACCCTGAGGTTGTCATGGACAATTAATGAAGGCATTCTTATTCCTGCAGATTAAAAACTCACATCTTATTTCAGCTGAAGGGAAATCAGTTTTCAAATGCGTAATAAATGCCTGCATTTCCCTCGAGCCAGGTAGGACTCGAACCTACAGTCTCCTGATCCGTAGTCAGGCGCGTTATCCATTGCGCCACTGGCCCAACGCGTAAACAGCTGAATAAGAGCCGTGATGTTAGCACGGACATGATTAATAGCAGTGATGTGCACGAATTGACCAAGTAAAAAAAGATAATAACTGTCACTGCTTCAGTCCAATCTTCACCACCTTTCAAAGCAGGTTTTTGTTCCAAAAAAAGGACACAGATGTTCATTATTTTCGTATCTGAAATATTTACAGCAAGGTAAGGGACGGAGGTGTTCATGGGGTACACTTTACCATCAGTCCCAGTCACTAATACACAGCCAAACGTCTCCCAACAACACCACATCCTCCTGGACAACAACAATGATTTCAAACAATATCACTTATTTTCATCTCTGTTCACGCTAAAGATAGATAAACCAACAGTGACCTGATAAATTAAAACAAGATAAAACTGAACCAGGAATAGCGGCGGCTGACTGGGGTCTGTTTCTGGGAAGGAGACTCAGGCTGTCTTTGGCTTAATTGGCGAGCCCAGAGCCACTGTGTTTGGGTCCAGAGTCATATAATGACCAAACATGAAACCTCTAACTGGGCTCTAGCACCTGGTGCTTCCCTCCCCTTTCGCCCTCACTCACCAACTATCGATTGAAGACGACAACATTTCGTTCCAATGATCATTCGCCACATGCATGCTCTCCAATCATGTTAACCCTGTGCATGCTGCAGGACCCATCTGAACTGATGATGTATAATGCCCAACAGCGTAGAAGAGGCAGTTCTACATGACCAAGCTGTAGGCATTGGTGCTCCAACCAATCAGACAAACTCATGGGCGCGCTGGGGGCTCTGATCAATCATAGAATTCTGTTGGGTTCAACTAATCTATCCAGAACTTTCACACCCCAATGCTCAGTCAAAGTTCGCTTGGAAAATTCTTCCAGTTCAAAACACAATTGTTAATGATGACTCTGTTCCCTTTCCCGCAGGTGAAAGTGAGGACTGCAGATGCTGGAGATCAGAGTCAGCATGAGAGCAGTGCTCAAAAAGTACAGAAGGTCACGCAGCATCCGAGGAGCATGGAAATCGAAGTTTCAGGCAGGCACCTTTCATCAGTAACATTTCACGCAGCCAATTTATGATCAATATTGCTATTATCCCTTATATTCCTTCATCCCCAGATTTCAGGCACAGTGGTCTCACAGAACTTTTGTCTTTTGATTTGCCAATCTATATTTATCTGATCGTTTTGGATTAGCTTTATGAATGAGCTGAAAATGTGTTGCTGGTTAAAGCACAGCAGGTTAGGCAGCATCCAAGGAAAAGGAAATTCGACGTTTCGGGCATAGGCCCTTCATCAGGAATGAGGAGAGTGTGCCAAGCAGGCTAAGATAAAAGGTAGGGAGGAGGGACTTGGGGGAGGGGCGATGGAGATGTGATAGGTGGAAGGAGGTCAAGGTGAGGGTGATAGGCCGGAGTGGGGTGGGGGCGGAGAGTTAAGGAAGAAGATTGCAGGTTAGGAGGGCGGTGCTGAATTGAGGGAACCGACTGAGACAAGGTAGGGGGAGGGGAAATGAGGAAACTGGAGAAATCTGACTTCATTCCTTGTGGTTGGAGGGTTCCTAGGCAGAAGATGAGGCGCTCCTCCTCCAGCCGTCGTGTTGTTATGTTCTGTCGGTGGAGGAGTCCAAGGACCTGCTTGTCCTCGGTGGAGTGGGAAGGAGAGTTATCTTCAGACCTCATCAAAACAAAATCAGCAGACAGTTCACCACAATTTTCTATGAACAATTCTATTTTCGCTTTACTGAATGAAACACGCATTTTTCACATGGCACCTCAGTTTGTCTGGTATGACCGTTTGTAACGTCTTTCACGCAGCTTTAAACGGCAATCCTGTCTGTGTTGAATTAATTGACAAACCGTTTCTCGTGGCAAACTGACAGCGTGCATACCTTTTCAAGATGAGGGAACATATCTGAATGAATTGTGACTTGGACATTAGTTATCGTGAATACAAAGTAAATACAATCAGATTGTAATGGTGTTGAGCTCTACCACTCTTTCAGAAGCTTCGAGACAAGGTGAATACTTCCAGCGTTTTCTGTTTTTTTAAAAAAAATATGTGTCAGTTTGCCAGTTTTTTGCTTCTGCACATGTTCTTGGGATGAAAGGTATGAAAAGTTGTGGGTTGAAAGCAGGAGCAGTCGCCTCCTTCCGTCATGCAACTCCCAGCTCTTCCTCTGCTTTTGTAGTTTTGTGAAAGCACTAACTGGCTTTAATATTGGATTTTAATGATAATCTAAGTTTTTACATGTTATTCTTGCTGCCAAAATATGTAATAAAACAATACATCAATTTTGATCAATTTCACGATTAATGTTTGTATGTCCAGGTCATAATTCTACTTTTAAGGAGAAGGCAGCATTACATATTGGTAACAATAAATGCTAACGATTTGCAGACCATGGCTGTCAGAGCACGTAATCCGAATTACAAGACTTCCATGGACGGTCTCTGTTTCTTTCATCCTGGAAACTGTCTGATTCGGCATTACAGTCTCCCATCCTTCTGCACGTGATGCCTTCCGTTCTGTCTTGATTTTGTTACGACTGTTTTCTAATACAGGGACTTTCCAATCATCTATTATGTTGCTGTTTCAAAAGAATGAGAATCCTTCTCTCAGAGCACACTGCCTCTGTAGCTCAATGCTTAGATCGGGGAGGAACATGGACAAATGAAAGGCTGAATGCTTCATTTCATTGCTGTAACCAGACTCTGGTGTTGAAATCTGAAATGAGACAAAATAAGCCAATTGAGAGCAATACTACTTTCTGTCCGATATCTCCTGAGGCCACAGTCACCTCTCCAGAACGTGTCTGTGCGTTTACCTCTGGAAGTGAAATGGGGTTCAGATCACCGAGGGAGTGTAAACAAAGATTATCCATCTTAAACTGAAGTCACATACATTGTAAAACGTGACTGGATAATAGCATTGCGACTAGTGCTTGAAACATTTAGGAACACAAGGGGACATACCAAGAGCTGAAAACTTGGATGACGGGCCTCTTTCCGTTCTGTAAACAGTCGATGACTTGCTCAAACGTATGACCTGAAAAATCAAACGCCATATGCATTGCCATTAAGAAACAGTCTAACAGCTCGGGAGGCAGCACTTGTGGTGTATTGGTTAAGACTGGGTGTTTTCCACATCGCGGCCAGAGTTGGGTGCCTGATCAGGGAATCAGGTTTTATTGTTCCTGACTGATAATAGCGTGAGTGGAGCAGCTCTGATGGGAATGCTTTCAATGTCTCAAAGCAGTTAATGCCTCGAGAACATCAGAGTTCATGTCTCTGTTCCTGCAAGAAGGGGAAGGTACCTTGACAGTTTCTGCTCAGTCGGTCAGTCCACCCTTCATTCCCCTCTCACATAGTTTCTAAAGATTCCCAGAATTGAAACGGTGCTCTGTTTAATTGTTTCCTTTGCACTCCCACTGGTTGCACGTATTGAGTTGTTGGAAATTTGTGATTTGCTCAAGAGCAGCGTGCGAGACGATTCTATTTTCCCCTCCTCTGACAGTAGTGTGAGGTTGACTCTGATGTTCTCAGTTGCATTCATCGATTGGAGACATTAACCGGTAGATTAAAAGTGCCACAAATAATTCCAAACAGAATGAAATTCTTTCAAGTATTCTGCCTGCAAAGTAGTCAGAAACTGCTCATTTTTGAGAGGTATTTAGGAAAACCATGTTTAAGAAGATAAACAACTTGCTTTGCAAGATGGTTCTAATGAAGATCTCAATTCTTTCGAACCATTCGGTGGAATTGTGTTGATCATTTTAGTACTTTGTATTACCACACCGACCCCTCGTTTAAAAAGCGAATCTGTTAAACAAAGAATTGCGGTATAATCGACAATACTTATGTGGACAATAGATTGAAGGTGGGCATGCATTCATATCAAAAGTTCACACATCCCAGCATTTCAAAGATTCTTCCTCCAGCAAATCAGGAATTCAAAGCACATTTCGGATTCGGGGCAATGAGTTTGTAAGTGTAATAAAGAGCGGCAGTGTTTTTGAGACAGTGAATAGTCGAATGAACAACCTCCAGATTTGCAAATAAGCAAATCATTAAGCCACTGATTCAAGTGCGATTGCTGCATTTCTGTGATGATATCAGGACCAGGATAATCAATTGTTACCGTTCACTGGGTGAACAACTAGTAAATTTAATCAAATTCATCACTTCACTCCAACTGATCCCACATTGTGAAGCGGTCAATTTCGCATAGGAAACACACTTGATCTCATGAAGCTTTCATTCACCCTGTGTTTGTGCAGCTATTCAATGAGATTACCACTGATCTGATAAATTTAACTCTAGTTTCATGCTTTTACTCGATAGTTCGAGGTAAACTTGTGCTGAAAAAGAAGTTGTGTATTCTCATTAATTTGGGAGTTTCGCGGCCATACCACTCAGTTTCTCTGAATGGTAACTGAGAATATGTGATAGTTGTCAGCAGTGGTTACTTCCACATGTGAGGTAACTGGTGAAGTAAATGATGTTAAACTTCCTTATTACTGAAGCATGCATTTCAACAATATCCTAGGCTATCTATCGCTCTTTGATAGTCCCTATAAATAAATAAGGAGGGGGATTATTAAGTCTGGGGTAATATAAAGGAAGACTGTAACATTTTCCTTCGATATATAAAGTACAAAAGAGAGGCAAAAGTGAACATTGGATTGCTGGAAAATGATACTGGGGAGATAGTAGTGGGGAACGAGAAAATGGCCAACGAGCTGAATAACTACTTGGCTTAGCCTCGGCGGTGGAAGACACGAGTAATACCTTAAACATTCAAGAGATTGAGGGGCAAGATCTGAGTATGTTGGCCACCACAATGGAGAACATGCAAAAAAAAATTGAATGGTCTGAAGGTGGTTAAATAACGTTGATCAGATGGACTACATCCCAGTGTTATGAAGGAGATAGCGGAAGAAAGAATGGAGGCGATCGTGGTGATCTTTCAGAAATCACTAGAGTAATGAACAATCTCAGAACATTGGAAACCCACTAACGTGACATCCCTCTTTAACGTGGGAATAAGGATAAAGACAAAAGGTCCACAATGAATAGCTATACTCGGTCTTGGGTAAGATCCTGGAATCCATTGTGAAGGACAAGATTTCTGAATACTTGGAACTGTTTGGAAAAATAGTACAAAGTCACTATGGTTTCATCAAGGGAAGGTCATGCTTGAAAAATCAGTTGGAATTCTTTGAAGTGAAATTGAGCAGGCTTGAACAAGCACTGCCAATGGATATTGTCCACCTGGACTTCAAGAAGGCCTTTGACAATCTGTCACACAGGAGATGACTGAGTACGATAAGAACCTCTGGTGTTAGAGGCAAGGTAATGGCATTGGTAGAAGCTTGGCTGTCTGGCAGAAAGAAGAAAGTGAGGACTGCAGATGCTGGAGATCAGAGCTGAAAACTGTGTTGCTGGGAAAGCGCAGCCGGTCAGGCAGCATCAAAGGGGCAGGAGAATCGACACACCCTCATTCCCGAAGAAGGGCTTTACCTGAAACATCGATTCTCTTGCTCCTTTCATGCTGCTTGAACGGTCTGGCAGAAAGCAGAGAGTGGGGATGAATTGATCCTTATCAGGATGGCAGCCGGTGACAAGTTGTGTTCCACAAGGCATCGTAGCTTTTTACTCGTTACATTAACTATCTAGATGAGTGAATTGAGGGCCCTCTGACTAAAATTGCAGGCGATAAAAAGATAGAAAAATGGACAGGTCGTATTGAGAAGGTGGAGAGTCTGAAGAAGGATTTCGACATGTAAAGAGATTGGCAGATGCCTTCCAAAGTGGGAAAGTGTGAAGTCATGAACCTTGGCACGAAGAATAGAGGCATGGTCTATTTTTAGAATGGTGAGAAAAAGTTCAGAAATCAAGAAGGACTTGAGAGTTCTGGTGCAGGGTTCTCTCAAGGTAAGCTTGCAGGTTGAGGCAGTGGTTAGGGGTGCAATTGCATTTATTATGGATGGCATTTTTTCCGAGAAGAATTGAATATAAACAGGTTGTATACTTCTCTGGTCAGGCCACATTTGGAGCATTGTGTATAATGTTGAGCGCCATATATCAGGAACGATGTACTGGCCCTGAAGCGTGTTCACAAGATCTTCACGACAATGCTCGTAGGGATGAAAAGCTTATCGTATGAGGCATGTTTGAGCGCTCTAGGTCTATTCTCGATAAAGTTTAGATGAATGAGAGAGAGTGAAATGGAATCATGCAAAATACTGAATGACCTGGACAGAATGGATGTTGGTAAGATGTTTCCATTGTACGAGCACCCGAGGGCACAGCCTGAGATGAAAGGGAACACCTTTTAGAACAGTGATGAGGAGAAATGTCTTTAACCAGAGATTGGAGAATCTTGTAAATTTATTGCCACAGAAGGCCTTGGGGGCCAGATCATTGAGTATATCTGAGACGAAGTTAGATAAGCTTTTGATTATCCCGGGGATCAAGGGTTACAAGGAGTAGGTCAGGGAATGGGTTAGCGAAAACTGTCAGCGATGATTGAATGATGGTGCAGACTCGATGGGCTAACTGGCCTAATTTCTGCTCCGATGTCTGATTGTCTTATGGTGCAAACCTCAAGGAGGCACCTTGTATCTATGAGAATATGGATTCAAGTTCTTCATGAAGGTCAGTAGCTGGACGGAATAGTTAACTGTTTTAGAATGAAAGCATTGTGGCTGCTGTCGCGATGGTGGACAATATGACATTCAGTGCAGGATCACACACCAAGTGCACTGTATTAATGTGGGAGAGTTTTTTCAAAACCTGGAACTCTCTGTCTCTGTCAATCACCGTGAGATGTGGGGGTTGGGGTAGGAGGGCGTAACGTCCTCCCAGGCACTCAAACTATCCTCAAGCATGCATCCTGAGTGAAAGAATAGTCATGGAATTGATCACATTCTCATTTTCTGTTTAGAATATAATGAGTGATTGCCAATTCCACCCAGTGTTCAATGCAATTACCTCGCATTCTCTCACGGTGCTACAGATCAACCTTCACTCACTCCTCTTGGTGCCATCATCCCAGGCATTAATCTAGTGGAACCCTGTTCACTCTGCCTGTGATACGGAGATCACTCCTTATAAAGGAGAGAAAATCTATCCACAATGCCCCAAATACTGCCTCAACAACACTCTCAGGTTTGATCGCAAGAATTCCGTTCCCTCACTTAGCTGGCTCCGTTTCTTTTGTGTGAAATAGGAAACTATTCATTTACGATGCACTGTCACTCATTTGGAATTTCAAACATCTTTACATCTGTAGGTAAACATTAATACAGCTTGCACCGGAGGTGGCAATTCAGAAGGTCATCACTCTAGGGGAGGGAATCAATCACAACTGACGCTCCTAAAACAGTGAATGGCCACCTACCTGAATGGAAATGAACTGCTGGAATATGGGATACAGGCAGAGGAAGGGAGTGATCTTTCTTTTGATTTGCCATCACGGGATGTGTGCAGACCTGGTCAGGACAGCATCTTGTGACGATCTTGAAGTGGGTGGTTAGTTCAGCTGTTCCACAGGGCAGAAAAGAGTAAAACACAGTGCTGTGGGTTTGCAGTCCCACATAGACCCGACCAGGTAAGGGTGACCCACTGCTTTCTCGAAAGAGCATGAGACAAGCCGATATTCATAGATTATTATTCTGTGGCTCTAGATTATGAGCCAATGATGTGACCACCATACACTGTCTTCCCATCTTTCAGATTCTGTGCAGAGAACAAGTTTAACATCCCAAGTGCAATTGTTTCGTAATGGACACGTGGTAAGAAGGGACTTGAAACAGATGTATCCAGAATTAGCAAGGGCACAAACGATGGTTTATTCGGGAGTTGCGCTGAGGCTGAGGAAAAGACTGGATGTCATAATGTTGGTAGTGGACAGGATTGGCGAGTGTGGAGGATATGGAGATGTAAACTGTGCAGGAGAAAATGAATCAAGATGGTTGAGGACAGTGTGTTTCATCCTCGCATCGCGGGGAGTAATTTGCAAATAATAATTTGCTAGTTATTATTTCTAAGGAATGGAATCTTTGATTGGGACTGAAAAAGTTGACTTGCACCTTTCCAAAATTTACATATTATCAGCATCAATTCAGTTAAATCAACAGACTGAGTGACTTACTGAGTGAATCAAGGAGGTTGAGAACAGTTTCTTTCATCCTCGCATATTGATGAGCAATTTGTTTGAGTAATTTCCGAGTTATAATTCCTAAGGAATGGAATCGTTGATTGGAAATGAAAACGTTGACTTGCACTTTTCCCAAATTTAAATATCATGAGCATCAATTCAGTTCAGACGGTATCACTAGACAACTCGAATGACTTACCAGTAACACCGGCTATAGCAAAGTTAGTATAGTAACCAGCTTGAATAGCCATCAGAGTATCTTCAATTTGCGATGCTAAAGATAATGCCTCTTTTGAATCCGACAGTGGACAGGATGCCTTGTGGCCCCCCAGCTATTTCTTCACAGGCCAAGCAGGTGGTTGGTTTATGCGAGGATTGGGGGCTGGTGGATATTTGGAGATGTCTTCTTCCTACCTGGAGGGACTTCACCTTTTTTCAAAGCAACAAAGATGTCACACAAGGATTGGCCTCTTTCTGGCTCTCTCGCCCTTCTGGATTCTATTATGGGTTGCAAAGTTGTGAATATAGCTATAGCTGATCACGAACCAGTCTATTTGGAGGTTAAGGCCAAGAGTGAAGAGCTAGGTTTGTGGCACTGGCATTTGGGCCCTTTTCTCCTTTAGCATTCCAAATTTGTGCAATACTTTTTGAAGGACTTTCAGGAATTCTTGACTATCCACTCGGGCATAGCTAGTAGTCTGTCCATGCAATGGGAGACTGCAAAAATCTTTGCAAGGGATTAGATATTTCCTATTCGGCTAGCCAGAAATGACAGAGGAGGAACAGCAGCGTCTACTTGAGACGTGGTTGAAAGCCGCGGAGGCGGGACGTTTTGCGCGGCCTTCGATATCTAACCTACAGCAGATCACGGCCTTTTAGGCTGCCTTGAATTCAATACTGACACAAAACGCAAAGGAAGAACTTGCCTTTGCTAGGCAAAGGGTGTTCGAATATGGGGATAGGCCAGGGTAGTATTTAGCATATCTGACTCGGAAAAAGCGTGCTCCCCCATCCATTACTGCAATCAGACATAGCGTCGGGATCATTACCTATGGTGCTAAAGATTAAGAGGTTTTACGGAGATTTTACTCTGAATTGTATCGGTTTGAGTGTTGTGAAAACAAGAGGTATGAAATTGAAACCTTTTTTAAGAACCTTGTCCTACCAGGGGTAACATTGGAACAGGTCGCTCTCCTTAATGGCCCCTTGACAGTTCACGAAATATAAGGATACAGCAAGGCAACTTCAGAGTGAGAAAGCGCCTGGCCCTGATGGTCCTCCGGGCGAGTTTTATAAGGAGTTTGTAGGGATTCTGTCAGGGCCGATGTTAAAGATGCCCAATCACTCTTATATGATTGCCTATTATCATCTTTGAGAGAAGCTAATATTTCCTTAATTCTTGAGATGCGGAAGGTTCCTGAGGACTGTGCCTCATACAGGCCCATCTCCCTATTAAAACGAGATTGCAATTTCTGTCCAAGACCCTGGCGCTGAGACTGAAAATGGTGTTGCCTCATATTATTTAAATCGGACCAGACAGGTTTTATGAGGGACCAAGAAAATAACCAGTTTCTTTGCATCTGTCATCAAGGAGGAAGATCCTTAAAATCGCTGAGTAATACCAAATGATCACATGCAACTTGTGGAATTAAAGACATAAAGTCAATTCAGATCAGTAACAAGGCTAGCATAGTAGTATTGCAGCTGGACTGAGCATTGCTCAGTCTGATGAGCCAGTTGTACTTAGTATCAAAATATTAGAAATAAATCAGCAATAGACGCATTTATTATGCTGTAGATGACTGTTTTATTTTCCTGTACATTCTGCCGAGGCTGGAAGTTAGTAAATGTGTTTCAAGCGTTGGAGATAAGTGGAAGGGATTCAAGCATCTGCAAAGGTAAGAAGAGATAGTGTGGAGAACTTCAGACCAATTAACTTGACATCTGTAGGTAAACTGATGGAACCTATTATGTAGGATCTGATATTGGATATTTAGAAATTATCAGCAACATTGGAGAGAATCAGTACGCACTGACAGAGTCTGACAGAGTCTTCATATGTGACAAACTTCAGAATGATTTGAACTTGTTTATTGTAAAATAGAAATGGCGTATTTCGATTTTCCAAGGCTTTTTTATACGAACTTATGCAGTGAATTCATAAGTAAAGTAATGTGAATGATAATTGGAGAAATATATAAAAGTGAAAAGTTAAAGTGAGATTCGCCTTCATTTAAGAGAATTAGAACATTGTTGGAAGGTCATGCTGAAGCAGTTTCACAGCTTACTAATGAAACTGTACATAAAGGATTGAGTCTAGTGTTGGTGACCCAATCTGAGAAAGAATATAACGGCCACGGAGGGTGTACAATGGACATTCTCCAGATTAATCCCTCAGATGGCAATATTGCCTTATGTGGGAACTCGGCCTGTGTTCTTTACTTTTTCAAAGAATGAGAGGTGATCATGGTGAAAGTTAGAGAAGTCACTAAACATATGACAAGTTGGAAATAAACAGGATTTTTCTCTGGCTGTCTACTCTACATTTAAGGCAAAGGATAGACCATTTCAGACTGCAATTAGAAGGCATTTCTTCATTTGAAGGGGACTGACGAAGACATCGACATGGAAGCCTGCTGGCAGGAAAGATTAGGAAGAATCCCCAGATATTCTGCAGCTACGTCAAGTGGAGCAGAATTACCAGGAAAAAGGTAGGACTCATTAGTAATTTGCCAAGTTGTAGCTAAATCAACTTAGTGGTAGGTGACAGAAGGTCTGTTGGTAGAAGTCTGTTTGTTTGAACGGAGACCAGTATCCAATCGTGTACCACAGGGATCAGTGCTGTGTACCATTTTATATGTGAATCGGAGATGCCAGTGTTAGACTGGCTTGGGCAAAGTTAAAAAATTACAGAACACTCGGTGATAGTCCAACTGTTTATTTAAGCACGACATTTCGAACAGCATAATCACGCGATGAAGAAGCAGCGCTGCGAAAGCTAGTGCATGAGAATAAAACTGTTGGATTACAACCTGGTGTTGTGTGATTTTTAACCTTATTGTTTGTAGCATTCATAAATGATGCAGCTGTGAATTTGGAGGGAACTAGGGTGAGTGTGATAAATCAGTTTGCGTTTGACACAAGGTTTGGCTGGTTGGTTGGCAGTGAGGAGGAAGGCCTTATATTTCAGGAAGATACAGATGGAATGATCAAATGGGTGGATCAATGGCCAATGGAATATAACCCTGATAAATATGTGGTGGTGTACTTTGGAAGAAGGAACCAGACAGGGGAGGACACTATAGCAGCACACTAATAAGCTCAGAGGGTGCTGGAAACATCAGTGAACGTGATTAAACAAGTTAATGCACAAGTTGACAAAGCATAGCGACCATAAACATAGCCTTTATTCACGGAGGCACAGATTACCAGAGCTATGTGGAACTTTGGTGAGGCCAAATGGAATACTATGTACATTTCTGGGAGCCACAAAACATGAAGTATGTGATTGCACTGGGCAGGGTGCAGTAGAGATTCACCAGGATGTTCCCTTGAATTGAGTAAATCAGCTCGGGTTATTTACTTTGAAGCAGAGAAGGCTGAGAGGGATGTGCTTCAGAAGGATAAGATTACCAGGGGCATGGACAGCATGGATAGACAGCAGCTGTTTCTTTCAGTCAAAGGGCGAAGACCAAGAGAGTACCATGTTAAAGTGAAGGGTTTGATATTTAGTGAGGTTTGACGATTGGTTTTCATTCAGAGCCTGTTAGGGTCAGGGATGCACTTCCTGAGAGGGCAGGTAACCTCACAACCGTTAATAAGTACGTGGTCGTGCCCTTGAAGTGGCATAACATACATGGCTATGGGCCTCATTTTGGAAAGTGGGATAATGTAGATCGTGCTGTATTTATGACAGTACAGTGCCAGTGCTTCTGTGATTGTATGGGTTGGACGGTCAATCATTGAGCAGCATAAGACATGAATTGATGAGCTTCTGAAGAATGTATTAACTAGGGTTATAAAAGTGAACTTGTCTCCATGAGCTAGAACAAGGAAAGCTATAAGTGTCTAATACCCTGCTCCCTTCCTGATGTTTCTATGCAGTGTGCGGGAAAGCTCTGTCATTGTTGTCACAAGCTCTCAAACATTAAGAAGCCAGCATCTGTCTGGTCGGCAGGACTGTGTTTCCCGTTCCCATTTCCAAAACCAAGCTTGTTGCCGTGTTCTGTCTGGTCTTACGCTTGAAGAACTCAGAACAATTTGATACAATTGAGTGTCTTGCTTGGCCGCTTCAGAGACCATTGTAGAGTTTATCACATGTCTGTGTGTCTGGAGACAGTTGTAGGCCAGACCAGGAAGCACGGGAGATTCACTTCCTGAAAGTACATTGGGGAAGGAACAGATGTTTACAATGGGCATTAGATTGAAGGCCAATATTACTGGAACCAGATTTTATGTCTCGGTTTTTTGTGAATTGTTTGTAACTTCCACCAGCTGCCAGAGCATTATCCCGGTCAGCACCAGTAATCCAGTGACATTTGCACAACAGCACCATCTCCACATGGGGACCTATCGGAAACCACACTGAGCACATTATTTCTGTGCTGCTTAACAACTCGGTCCAAAAACACTCCCACCAATGTGATAATCGTGACGGGACTGAGGGGGTGGTAAATGGTCAGACTGTAGTCATTCCCTTGTTATGGGACTGGATATTTTTGAGGAACTTTCCACTTGGCCAGGCAGATGTCGGAGTTGGAGCTGGATTGAAACAGTTTCCCCAGGAACACGGCTTGTTATGCAACACAATCTTCATTCCTATTGCAGGAATGGTATCCAGGCCCAATGCCGTCGTCATATCTACTGTGTTCCGCCGTTTCTTCATGTCACGTGCAGCGAATCGATTTGGTTGAAGACTGGCATCTGTGATTCTGTGGGCATCATGAGGAGGGTGAGGTGGATTACCGACTCAACACTTCTGGCTCAGGATGGTGCAAATACTACAACCTTGTCTTGTACACTGATGTGCAGGGCTAGGGATATTTGTGGAGTCCTCTCCTCCTCTAAGTTGTTTAATAGTCCATTGACATTGATGATTGGATGTGGCTTGACTACAGAGTTTCGATCATATCAGTTTGTCTTGGGATCATTTCCCCCTCTCCATCAGATGGTAGTTCCGTTGTTTGGAACGTTACCAGTCAAGTGCGGTTGCTTTAACGAGTTGTCATCAGGTTTAGATACACATGGTTCTGACTCTGGCATGTTCCCCCAAACTCGTCACTGAACCATAGATCGGCTTGATAATAATGGGATAGTGATGGATTATCCTGGGGTAAAAGTTATGGATTGCGTTTGAATGCAATTCTGTTGCAGCTGCTGCTGAGATCTACAGCATCACATGATAACCCAGTGTGAGCTGCAATATCTGCAAATCAATTCTACTCATTTCCCCCCAGTTCACACCGAGACCCATTTACCCATCAGCCCTGTACTCAATGACCTAACTTGGTTTCTGATATGAGAGCACATCCAGTTCCATAATCTCATTCTGCTGAGGATCTCACCCTGATGTCACACTTCCAATTTGTAACATTACTCAGATACTTTAACATATTAATCTGAATCATTTTCTTTCCAATAATACCATCTTCTATGTTTGAAGTGAATGTTTTTTCCGCTGTTTTTCTCCCTGATCATGATTAAGACCTCTGTCGTGTCAGTGATGCCAGCCTCATGTCGTTTCAGAGCCAATGAACTTGTGTACTTTGCGTTTTTGTTCACTTCCCAATGTACAGCGCTCTGTGCTGGACAGGGCTTTTGAGCAGATTTAACACACATTTGGATAATGTTGAACAACACAAATTGCTGAAGAAACTAAGCAGGTCCAGTGGACACTTGTTCAGAACTGAAAAGGATTGGAAACTGGGCATTTTAGTTCCTTGCCAGAGGTGGGGGGGGTTGGTGACAGGGAACTGAGGGTGTGACAACAGATGAACAGGCTTTTAGCTGTGGTTAACGAGAACATGATATAAAATGAATTTAAATTAAGATGAGAATGAGGATAGGGGTTCTCTCTATTGAGGGCAAGATAAAGAAAACACAACCACATAAAGTCATATGGAGGCCAGGAGGGAGAATGTTGAACATATAGAATTACATAGATCTGGCCTGAGATACATTTTCACTGGAGAAATCATCAGAGGAATCAGACAAAGGAATTCAGGTTCTTACCGGCTTATTGGCACTAGTAAGATTTTCATGCTGCCTTAGTATTGTAACGTAAAGAAGAAAGCAAATGACAGTACGAAGTTTGGGCAGAGGGCTGTTTACCCGTCACTTTTAACACTGTTTCAAATTTACAGTGCTTAACTTGCAATGCTTGTTCTTGAAGTTAGTATCAGATGGAGTGTAGGAGGTTGAGGGGTGACATTATAGAAATTTACAAAATCAGGGGAGGCATGGTCAGGTTGAAAAGCCAAGATCTTTTCCACAGGATAGGAAAATTAAATCATTGAGCCATTGGTTTATGCTGGAAGAGGGAAGATTTAAAAGGGGGAAGAGGGAACTTCTTTTTTTCACACAGAGAGTTATGTGTTTATGGAATGAGCTGCCAGAGGAAGACTGGCAGATGCTGGTACAGCTCCAACATTTAAAAGACATTTGGACAAATATATAAATGCGAACCGTTTAGAGGCATATGGGCCAAATGCAAGCTGATGGGAATAGTTTAGTTTGGAAAACCTGCCCGTCATGGACAAGTTGGACCAAAGAGTGTGTTTGTATGCGATATGATTATATGGATATAGAAAGCAAAGGAAAGGGAAGAAAAGATGTGATGTAAGCAAATTGACAAGAAATATAAAAACAAGCAGCACGAGCGTTTCCATGTATGTGAGAAGAGTTCAAGAGGTGTGTGTGATCTTTGGTATAAAGAAAGTCAGGAAAGTATATTGAGGACAATTGAAGGGTGTGACTGGGGAACTGGATTGAGGGAACAGACAGATAATTTACATCGTTCCACACAGGGGAAGATGCTGTAAATATTTCAATGGTGCAAACAAAATGGCAATAGGAGGGAAGATCTTGAGCTGTCTCTAACAGAATGAACAAGGCAATTCTCAAACAGATAAGACCAAGAGTAAACAGGTCATCAACAATTCATAGCTGGTTTTAAAAGAAGTGGTCACAGAGTGGCTGGTCGCTCTGTGTGAAATATTCCATAACTCTCTGAATTAAAGGAGTGATCCAATGAAACTGGAGGTTCTCCAATGTGGCGCCTGTCTTCAAGCAACGAGCGAGACTGAAAGCAGGAACCACGTGGCCTAACCATTATTTCTGGGAATCTGTGAGAGTCTGTTATGAAGTAAGGGACTGCAGAGCATTTAGAAATTCTTCACACAGAGTCAGCATGGTCTTGTTAAAGGCGAACTACATTTTGCCGGTAAAATCATGCAAAGTTTTACTGGAAATCCATGAGAATGCAATAAGTGGCCTTGATAAAGGGGGACTGGTAGACATGAGGCTTTCCAGAGATTTTCCACAAGATAACACTAAATAAAGGTTCTTACGCAAGACAGAAGCTCATAGTATGGTGGATAATGCATGAGCATGGGATGACACTTGGTAAACACTTAGAAATCGGAGAGTCACGCCTCATCGAACTTTATGAAAAAAAGTATCTACTGGAGTACCACAAATATCAGTCTCATGGCAAGAGCTGATTACAACAGCAGTACTCAGCTCCTGACGGCGGGAGCTGAGTGCAATACACATTTGAATTTGAGGATGACACTGACAACCATAAGGCAGGCTGTTATTAAATGGACAGAACTTCCAAAAAGGAGCAGTACAACGGAGTGGTGTGTTTCTATGTATGAAACATAACGTCAGCATGTTGTTGCAGAAATGTTGGTTCATTAGATTGGTCCCTCGGATGAAAGGATTGAACTATTGAATACATCAAAAATGCTGAGGTAATTATTCATTGTGGTTTAAATGAGTAAGGGTGTCATTACTGAAACGCACAAGATACAGAGGTGGGTTGACAAGGTCGGTATTGAGAATGTGATTCCACACCAGGGCAGAGTCTCGAAATCAGTGATGTAGATACAGAATAAGGAATATCGATTTCAAACTGAGATGTAAAGAAATGTTTTCTTTCAGAAGGTAGTGAATGGCTGGAGTTTCCTAACCCCGAGAGTTGTGGAGGTTGGGTCACTGACTGTATTTCCAGACGGGTGGATTGGTTTGTGACATTTCAGCGAGTTGAGGAATGCAAGGGGTTCGCAGTAAAGTGGAGTTGAGCAGTGGAGTCGAGCCGCCATGTTCTTCTTGAATGACAGCGCAGGTTCCTACTTCTTACGTTCTTATTTATGTTTTTGGAAAATAATTGATTATTTTCCTGGAAGCCATGATGTAAAGTGTTGCATTCACAGACAGCGCAAGATTTGTCTGAGTTGACCTTGGGTGGGGCATGGGGACTGTATTCAATGCGCATTTGGGCGTGTAACATGACCTACATCAGGAGCAGAAGTTACAGAGAGGAGAAGCCTGAAAAGAGGGATTGGGGGAAGGGGGTCACTGCCTGACCCAGCCTGAATTTACCAATACATTTGCCAAACTACACCAAACCACCGAAGTGGCCTCAATCTGCTCCTGCACAGCAGGACCGAAGGGCTGAATGGAACATCAGAACATAAGGCTGACAGACACAACTGGGCCATTCGGCACTTTGACACTATTCCATCAGTCAATAAGGTCATGGATCATCTCATTGTGTTCCCATCTGAACTTTTCTCTAATTTCACAATGATCCCTGATTCACCTGTCGATGGAAAATCAGACACAGTCAGCCTCGATATAATATAAAGATTCAGCCCTCCCAATCTTCTGGGTGAGAGAATTCCCACTTGAATGAATTCCCATTTTGTGAATTTCTCTTCACTCCGGTTCTGACTGAGGTTGGAGGGTGTCACTGTTTTCATTTTCAGTCCCATTCCTCCACTGCTCAACACAAATTTTGAATGTAACAGTTTGGCGATATGACCGATGATAAAGGTCTACGACTGGTCAGGTTCAGTTATCAGAATAAGCCAGTTGGATTTTTTCAGTCAGCTTCACGCAATTAACGGAACCAACTGAGGACTATGATGGATATGTGGTTAGCACAGCGGCCGCACATCACCAAGGAGCCGGGTTCAATTCCAAACTCAGGTGAGTTTGTACATTCTTCACGTATCTGTGTGGATTCCCTCCTCGTGCTTCAGTTTGCTCCCAGAGTACAGAGATGTGAAGCTTAGAGTGGTTTGGCCATGCTAGCTTGCCCATTGTTGAGAGAGCGTCCCCTGCATGGTAACCCCTGTCAGTGTGGTGGAATTGAACCTGCGCTGCTGGCCTCCCCTTGTATCACAAACCAGCCATCCAGCCAACTGAGTGGGAGACAGTGTAACTGTTACAGACAGAAACAGGCACAGGCAAAGGGCAAGAGAAACTTTCATAACAAGGAAAATGGTACAGTTCAGATAACGGTCAAGATATCTGCTGAGGATAAAAAGTTCTCTGCTCAAAATTGTATTTCACAACAGGACAAGTGTTTAGAAGCAGTGTTTGGCTGAATACAATAAAGTGAGACAACGTGAAATAGCCAGAATTACTAATTGTGATTGGATATAAAATAAGTGCATATTTTTTCAGGAACACAGGAGGTTAAATGGCTGAAAGTTCCAATACCTGAAAATGGGAATTCTTTGGAACACCACCTGGAATTCATATTAAACTGTGTGCGTGTGTGTGAGGTAGAGAGAGAGCCCGCAGGTACTGTACTGAGCTGGATGGTGAGCTCACACCATGCTCAGGCCTCCTCTGGGAAGAGAATGGACCCCCATACTAGCCCATCCACTAGGACCTCTGTGCTCCTGTTGAAAAATCGTGCTGTTCCCCTGATCTGCCATGCTCGGGGTCACCTGTGCAGGCTGGCTCCAAACTGAAGAAGTACAAGAGTGTGCCCATTGGCCGTTGAAAGATGGCACAAGTGTCAGTGATTATAGAATAGCCAGAGGTATCAGTGCGATGATGAGTCCCTCCAGCCACGTTGCGTTGGAGAATTGGGGTGGCATTGAATGCGAGGAACACTATGAGATTGAGTGAGTAGTTAATGTGGTGAGTTCAATAAGATAGCACGAAGAAACTAGTTCAATCTCTTACAGACAATCCCTCTGTCACACTCAATAAAAATGTCACTGAGACAAACTATTCTAAGATTCAGCCCAATGAGTCGAAAACTGTGATGAACCCACACCCAGTAACAAAGTTGCAGAACAAATGTTCATCTAAAGCTCTCCCTCATCTTCATTGATGCAAATATCCCCTTCACCTATTATTCCTAGGAATACTGGCTCATGTTGGAGGATGCTGTCGAAGTGTCTTCATTTCAGCATTCTGAAACCTGTGATCTTACACGAAATTGTCTCTCAATCTCTCTTTCGCTTTTTCCCCCAAAATCTATTTGAATGTTGGTAGTTAGACTGATATCCCCGCCATCTCTCTCTGGCAGGAACTAAGGAATACGGACTAGGCAATAAGGACTCTGTATCAGAATGATCATGTAACTAGACGGGTAATTCAGAGGCACGGTCTGTGACTCCAAGGCAGTGTTTAAAATTTTACCACAGCCGATGACAGAGCTTAAATTCGAATGACAAAAATTGGAATGAAACCTAATTTCACTCATGGAAACCAGAAACCGTTAAGATTTATTTTCATTATTTCCCTGATAGCCTTTGCTAAAGAAACTTAACATTATTACCCAGTCTAACCTCAGTGTGACTTCAGACCCACAACAACATTGTTGGCTCCATTTTGTCTTGACAAATGGCCGCGTAGTCACCGACAATTAGTGATGGACAACAAATGCTGCCCTTGCCCGTGATACTGGCATCCCGAGAAACAACAGCATGAAAGATGAAATAAACCAAGCAACGGTGGGTGCTAGAGATCAAAAATAAAATTCTCCAGCGTCTGAAAGTGTTGGAGAATCTCAGCAGGTATGGCAGCCTCTGTCAGGAGAAATACAGATAACGGTTTGAGTGCAGTTACCCTGTTTCACAACTGAAAGTAAACTGGGAAATAATATTATTTATCCTGGTAGCATGGATGGTTGGGTTGGAGAGAGAGGTTGGGCCAGGTACAAATTGAATGAATGGAAAAATGGCCAGAAAAAGAGAGGAAAAGAAATAAAAAGTGAGCAAAGGGATTGCTGATGATGAACTGAAAGGAAAACAAAATGGCAAGTTATTCTCACATTTCCCCATTTTCCCATATTCCTGAATATTGCATTCATTTAGATATGTCCCTGTTTAAAGTGAGTTAGGTTCCCTGTACCTCTCTTTTCTGAGTGTGATGATCAAATCCATTAGCAATACTGGTGCTGCCCTTATAGTTGCTGAGATATAGAGAAAGGTAATGTTACATTGTCAACTGATTCTTTGGAGAGAGAAACTGTTACTGTGGGAGTGTGCAGAGATACAACGGCTTTCTCAGCCAGGAAGAGAAACTCAGGAGTGGAAATAATTTTCAATACTGAGCGCATGCACGTTCCGTGTGGGGAATTGACTTGTTCCTGTCATTGGAAAAACAATGGAGTTTCTGGGGATGCTTATCTCGGGTTTGTATTGTCAGCTGCTGGGTCCCCCACTCCATACACTGCATTAACAGTGTCTGTGTCCATGGTAAACAAATGGAGATGAGGCTCCAAATAAGGGAGGTTCTATAAATATAGAGGTGCAAGACAGTGTATTATCTTTCCTTGGATTTCCCGGGACATTTGTCTAAGTTGGACCAGGTGTCAGGTACGAAACCAGTTTGTTTCAAAATTGAGGTGGTCACTGAGCTGTGTCCCCTCCTTCATTATACTGTGTAGCCTCACACCTGTGACAGGACTGTACTGATGCTCACCATGAATTAAACAGGATTAACTCGGGAACTTTCCAGGCAGGCGTGATTAACATATCCATCATCACTGGAGTGCAGTCCTCCGATATATTCACTGGCTGACAGAACCCATCTGTCCGCTGAGAGCAATATATTGTGTCCATCTCCCTGAGGAAGATACAGAAAGAAACTTCCAGAAATACAAGGGAACAGAGTGACTGGTGAAAATGCGGAAGAGCAGGAAATTAGAATTAATAAAAAGGTATGTCTTTCAAAACCTCACTGAATTTAAGGTCGGTGTATTGCTGCATCTGATGGGCTACATCTCAGAGTATTGAGGAGGTGGCAGCAGAGTTAGTGAACAAATTACTGATTATTCTACAAAGCTGGTTAGATTCTGGAAAGGATCCTCCAGAATGGAAAGCAGCAATTGTAAACCTAAATATTTAAAACAGGACGGAGAGAGCAAACAACAAACTAAACAGTGGTTAGCTTGATGTAAGCTGTAAGAAAAACATTGGAACCTTTTGTAAGGAATGTAACAACTAGACACTTGGTAAATAATGTCATGATTCGGAAGAGTCAATCAGATTCAGGAAGTGGAAATGATCTTGATCTTTGATAAACCTGTTGGATATTGTGGAGGTTGTCCGTTGTGACATCGACAATTGAGGACCAGTGGAAATGAAGTATTTGAATTTTCAAAAGACGGTTGACGTGGTTGAATAGAGGTGAGTAGAGAATGTTAGAGTCCATGGGTAGGTAGGGGTGGAATACACCGAATGTATTAAAAGTTGGATAATCGAGGGAATGGAGAGAGTCGTAAAATTATCTGGAGTGAAGGCTTTGGGGTATCAGAAGGATCTGTGTTTGGCCAATAGCTTTTTGCAAGATATTTCAGATATGAACAACAAATATCATCATTCACGTTTATGTTCATTAAATAGTGAGAGGTTGGGAAATGCTGTTGTTGAAACAAACCCGGATGTGCTTGGTCATAAGTCACAAATATATTTTTTTACACAGCAGGAAGTAAATGACACTACTTGTGCAGGCTTCCAGCTCATCCCCCGTGGCTGTCACTGATATAAATATCTCTTCAAGGGGCACTTCTTCCTGAATTTCCCCCAACGTCCTCAGATATACACGATTACCTCCAGGGATTTGTCTTTTTTTTATGCTTTTTTAAATCTCCAGCAACTCTTGTTCTGATATGCGGAGTCTTTTGAAGACTTTATTTCCCTGACTTCCCCAGTCTTTAAGTTCTGATGTGAAATTTTCGTTAAGGATCTCACCCATCTCCTCTGGTTCCACACATGGATTATCCCATTGATCTTCAAGGGGACACATTCTGTGCCTAGTTAATCTTCTGTCGTTAGTATTTATGTCGAATACCTTTGGATTTTCCTCAGCATTATCAGCCAGAGTTTACTCAGGTCTCCTGTTTACCTTACAGCTTTCCCTCTTCAGTGTATTACTGTACCCACAATGTTCTTTGAGGAATCCAGCTGGCCATATATGACATGGACCGCCATTTTCTTGACCAGAACCTCAATATCCCCACTCAGCCAGAATTTCCTACTTGTAATCAGCATTGTCCTTCACACTAACAGCAATATCCTCACCTTGAACTCTCATTTTATCTTTCTTTTGAAAGCTTCCCACCTGCCTGCGGTCCATTTACCTGCAAATAGTCTCCACAATCAACTGTTAAATGCTCTTGACCAATGCCGTCTGGATTGGGGCATGCCTGTTCTTTTCCATAACTGTTTTCAAACTAATATAGTTGTGGTCACTTTGTCAAAGTACTCCCCAACTAACACCTCAGTCCTTTTCCCTACATTGCTCCCCAGGGGGATGTCAGATTTTGCCCTTTTCTCCAGGGCAGGGCAAACAACCAATGATAATTGTGAACATTCGTACACATGACATAGATACAGTTCGGTGGGTTCTGGTCAAGTGAGTATTGGGAGTTAGGTAAAAAGTTAAAAAAAAGGACTACAAGGGCACTGAGCTCCAGATTACTACTAGTGCCACTCGCCAGTGAATACGGAAATAGAGAGTTAAGCAGATGAATGAGTGCCTGAGGAGCTGGTGGAGGGGGAAGGGTTTTTATGTCTTGGATTATTGGGAACTCTTCTGCAGTCGAGGTGACCTGGACAAGAGGGACGGGTTAGACTTGAACCAGAGGGGTACTAGCAACCTTGGAGGGAGATTTGCTAGTGTTACCTAGGAGTGCTTAATCTGGTTTGCCAGGGTATTGGGAATCTGAAAAAGAGAGAGACCATCGGGCAGTCAGAGGAAAATACACCAGCCACCGAGAGCACGTTTCCTATTCAGGATATCCAGGGGCACAGTCAAGGGAGGGAAAAGACTTCTGGTTTAAAGGGCATTTATTTCATGAGGCCTGACCGGTAAGGCAGGTGAGCTCAGAGCATAGATTGGCTCTGTGGACTGGGATGTGGATCCTATTTGCCAAATTGCCTTGGATCCATTTGGTCTGTTGGACCAGCCTTCTATGTGGGTCCTCGTCAAACGATGTAATAAACGTCATGCAACACACATCATCTGCACAGCCCTCATCAAAATCCTCAATAGTAATTTCAAATAAAAATCTCAGCTGAATTTGGGAAAGGATCTTACTCTACCAAATCTATTATGAGTATCCCTAATCGATCTCTGCCTTTCCAAATTTTGATTCATTCTGTTCCTCAGAATTGTTCCCAGTAATTTGCCTACCCCTGCTGTCAGACTATCTGCTCTGTAATTACCTGGCCTATCCCTGCTGCCCTTCTTGAACAAAGGAACCACATTAGCTATCCTACAGTCATCCAGCAAAGTATTAAATATATCCACCAGGGCCCCAGCAATCTCCTCCCTTACCTCCCATAGCAGCGTGGGATACATTTCGTTTAGCTCTGGGGATTTGTCCACCTTTAATACTTCCTCCTTATTGATCTTAATATGTTTGAGAATCTCACCATCCCATCTGAAATCTCCAGCTACAATGCATTGCTCCTGTGTGAAAACAGATGGGAAGTATTCATTGAAGACCGCACTTGCTTCCTCTGGCTGCATGTACCGATTGTCCCTTTGGTTTTTAACAGGCCCCACACTTTCCTCAGTAACTCTCTCCTGCTAACTATACTGCTAAAATAACTTGTGGCTTTTCCTTAACACTATCTGTCAAGGATGTTTAATGGCCATTGTTTGTCCTTCATTTTTAAGGACCCCCCTTGCGCAATCTATACTTTCAAACGGCTTCACCTGAGTTTATTGCACTGTATTCTCTTTATCAAACTCACTATATCGCTTAACCAGTATTCGCTGGACTTGCTGCCTTTACTATTCCCTTGTCAGGAACACTGGCCATGAATTCTCACTGTATCACTTTAACATACTCTGATTTTCCAAATATAGAACCAACTGCAGATTTTCCTCACAGTCTCAGTTTACCAGTTCCTCTCTAATGATAGTGATACTGATAGGAGACTCAGTTGTGAGGTTTACATACAAGAGACTCCAGGATGGTGTGCTGTCTCCTGGGTACCAGGGTCAAGGGTGTCTCTGAGCGGTTACTGAACATTCTGAAGTAACAGGCTTAATACGCAGAGGTTATTGTGCACATCGGTCCACATGATATAGTTAGTCAAGAGGATGGGATCCTGTGAAATATGTACAGGGAGTGAGGAAAGACGGTAAAAAGCAGGACCTCAAGGGTTGTGATCACCGGATTACTCCAAGTGCCACGTGCCAGTGAGGATAGAAATAGAAAGAGAGGCCAGATGGAGGTGTGGCTGAGGAACTGGTGGAGGGGTACAGTTTTCAGTTCTTGGATCATTGGGATCTCTTCTGGGGTAGAGAAAACAAGGCCGGGACAGGTTTGACTTGAACCAGAAGGGCACCAGTATCCATGGGTGGAGATGTGCTTGTCATACACTGGAGGGTTTAAACTAGTTTGGCAGGGGTTTGGACTCTGAGTAAGAGAGGTACCATCAACCAGTCAGGGGAAAATACAGCAGCCATCGACGGAAAGTTTCCTATCCAGGATGTCCGGGGCAAAGTATAGGGAGGGAAAACATTCCTGGTTTAAAGTACATTTATTTCAACACATGAGGCCTGACTGGTAAGGCAGATGAGCTCAGAGCATGGATTGGCTCTGGGGACTGGGATATTATAGCCATAACAGAAACATGGCTGAGGGAAGGACATGATTGGCAGCTCAGTGTTCCAGGACACACAAGGTACAGGCGTGACATAAGGGCAAGAAAGTGAGGAGGGGCAGCTGCCTTATTGATAAGGAAGGACATAACAACCGTGCTTAGAGAGGATAATCTTTCGGAGTGATCAAATGAGGTCATATGGTTAGAAGTTAGAAACAAAAAGGGGATGGTCAGTCTGCTGGGATGGTGTTCTGGTTCCCCAAATAGCCAGCGGGTACTAGAGGAGTAGATGTGAAGAGAGATTGCAGGTACCTATAGAAATAATAGAATAGTATTGTTTGGAGATTTTAACTTCCCCTGTATTGGCTGTACCACCCAGAGTGTAAATGTCATGTATGGGGTAGAATTTGTCAAATGTGTCCAAGAAAGTTTCCGAGATCAATATGGAGAGTGTCCCACTCTACTCAGGAAGCGGAAAACGAGACCTCCCCTCAGAAAACGAGTTCAGACAAGTGACTGACGTGTCAGTCGGAGAGCACTTTGGGCCCAATGACCACAAGTGTCCTCGTTTTAACATAGTTATGGAAAAAAGATCAGGCAGGTCCACAGATTAAGGTCTTAATCTGGAGCAGGGCCAATTTCGGGGCTATTTGACAGGATCGAGCAGAGTTCGATTGCATGAATTAAAAATCACATAATACCAGTTTATAGTCCAACAGATTCAATTCAAAGCACCAGCTTTCGATGTCCAGATGATCATTCTGAAAGCTGAAAACTTAAACTAAATTTATTTGATATTACATTCCATCACACGGCAATCTTATTGCTATAAATTCTGGGCTTGTTTATTGTGCTCCACAACCACCTGATGAAGCAGCTCTTTGAAACCCAGTGCCTCCAAATAAACCCACTGAACTGTAATGTGGTGTTGTGTGATTATTAACGTTGTCCATCACAGTCCAACACCAGCTCCTGCACATCATGCTCCCATCCACTGGGTGGTCTGTTTGAAGGAAAGGGAATGACTGCCAAATGGGAGGCTTTAAAAGTGTGATCTCAAGAATCCAATATGAACTTGTTAGAGTATAGGGAAAAGCTGGCAGGTTTTAGGGATCCCTGGCTGATAGGGGTATATTGAGGCTTTGTTCAAGAAAAAGGAGGCGGCACACATTGTATTCAATGTTTCCGTATCGACGTAACCTCTTCCAGTTCTAAAGACACGATCACTAGGTGGAGACACAACAATTCGTGTGTTGAAATAAATGTCCTTTAAACCAGAAATGTTTTCCCTCCGTATATTGCAGCACTCCCGATCTGTAGAACCAACTGAAAGTCTGTGATTCTCCCAATCCAATTCTGACAAGTCTCACTCTCAGTGTAATATCATCCCATCGCTAACACCCACCCTTTCAATGTAAGCTCCTCCTGTATCTCCATCCATTTACTCATCTCCACAACCTTCTCCAGCTCTTAAACTCCTACCTGTGTAAACTCACCCTCCCCTACAACCCTTTCCACTTTGACCATTCTGGAGATGATTACTAATGCTCCATTATCTGTAAAGCTGTCTCCAACCAAACTTACTGCCCTTCTGGATAATCTGTCAGACTCCACACCCTTCACAACTAAATAATCTGCAAAAGTAAAACTTCCTATATCTATAAACATCTTCAGTCATGACTACCCTCCATATTTCTGTTTGGTCCTCCAGTGTATACAACCTACTTTATCTCTGTCATCTGATCTATTCACAGAAAATCCTCCCTGTCTGTGTAAACCACTCCATCCTACTAACACCCTTCTCCCTGTAAACAGCTCCATCCCTCACAACCTCTCCATCTTCCTGAACACATGTAGACCGTACAGCTCCCCACATTTCTGTAACACCCTGTGGTTCTATGTGCTCCCTGTGAAACCAGCTCTGTGTCCCCACAACCCTCCCAGTCTGGGTCGTCTTCTCCAGATCAGACCATTGCTGTCTCTGTTACCCCCGACAATCCTAGTAAACCCTTCCTCATGTACAAAGTTAAAAATCACACAACACCAGGTTATAGTCCAACAGTTTTAATTGGAAGCGTACTAGCTTTCAGAGCGACGCTCCTTCATCAGGTGATTGTGATGAAGGAGCGTCACTCCGAAAGCTAGTGTGCTTCCAATTAAACCTGTTGAACTATAACCTGGTGTTGTGTGATTTTTAACTTTGTACACCCCAGTCCAACATCGGCATCTCCAAATCACTTCCTGATGTATCTATTCATTCAGATCCTATCCTATCTAGCCTCTTGAAACCTCTTCCTGCCATTGTAACCCTCCATACTTAAAACACAGAACAGTACAGCACGGTACAGGCCTTACAGCCTTCAGTGTTGTATCAAGCTTTTATCCGATTATTAGATCAATCTAACCTGCAGACCATTGAAAGATCAAATAAAATCACAGCCAAGGAACAGGCTCTTCAGCCCGCTATAAGCCTTCGCTGATCCAGATTCTCTGTCTAAAACCATCCCCTATTTCGTGAGGATCTACTCCCTGCCCATTCATGCATCTGTCAGGATACATCTTAACTAACGTTATCATTCCTGCCTGTGCCTCCTCCGCTGGCAAAGAGTTCCAGGCCCCCATCACTGTCTGCGTAAAGATCTTTCCACCAGGCAGATCTGCCTTAAACCTTTCCCCTCTCACTGTGAACTCGTGACCCCGAGTAATTGAGTTCTGCACTCTGGGGAAAAAAGCTTCTTGCTGTCCACCTTGTCTATACATCCCATGCTTTTGCAGACCTCAATCAGGTCTCCAATCAACATTCATCTTTCGAATGAAAATACTCCAAAACCTTTCAATCTCTCCTTATTGCTAGCGCCCTCTATACCAGGCAACATCCTGGTGAACGTCCTCTGCACCCTCTCCAAAGCATACACATCCTTTTGGTCATGTGGGGACCAGAACCTTACGTAATATTCTAAACCAAAGTCCTAAAGTAACAGGACCTGCCAACTGTTGTACTCAATACCATGTACAATGAAGGAAAGCATGCCATATGCCGCCTTGACCACTTTACTGACCTGCGTTACCACCTTCAAGGAACAATGGACCTGAATACCCAGATCTCAATTTTCCCCTGGACGTTCCCATTTACTGTATAATTCACTTTTGAATTGGACCTTCTGAAATGCATCACCTTGCATTTGCCCGGATTGAACTCCATCTGCCATTTTTCTGCCCGCCTCTCCAATCTATCTATATTCTGCTGTATTATCTGACGTTCCCATTCACTGTCTGCTACTCCCCCAATCTTAGTGTCATCTGCAAACTTGCTAATCAAGGAACTGTTACCTTCCTCCAAATCATTGATATGTATCATAAGCAACAGTGGTCTCAGCACGGATCCCTGTGGAACACCATTGGTCACAGGTCTTCATTTTGAGAAATTAACTTTGCTATCATTCATGTGCCTATCCAAAAGTTACTGAAATGTCCCTAATGTATCAGATTCTACCAACCACACTAGCAGTACATTCCACTCATCCAGCACATTCTGTATAAAGAAGCTACCTCTGAAATCTCCCCTCAACCTTCCTCCAATTACCTTACAATTTTGCCTCCTAGTTACAGTCATTTTGGCAATGGGAAAAATCTCGGGCCATCCACCCTATGTATGCTTCTCGTCTTCTCGTACACCACTACCAAGTCACTTCTCATCCTTTTCCATTCCAAACAGAAAACCCTGGCTCCCTCAATCTTTCTTTGTTAGGACTGCCCTCCAATCCAGGCAGAATCCTGATAAATCTCCTCTGCACCCTCTTCCAAAATGTCCACATTTCTCCTGTAATGAGGCAACCTGAACTGAACACAATATTCCTATTGTGGTCTCACCACAGACTGTATCAAGCTGCAGCATAACCTCACAGCTCTTAAACTCAAGCCCGCTGCAAACGAAAGCCGACACATCATTGAGTTTCTTAACAACCCTAACAGCCTGGGTGGCGAATTTGAAGTATCTCTGGACCTTGACACCAAGATTTTTCTGTTACTCCTCACTGTCAAGAATCCTGCATTAACCCTGTAAAAAAATTTTCTGCAGAATCTTTCAATCTTAAACTCTCCCTAATTTGGCATTTTCCTCCAGTCCTCACTGCAATCATAAACTGTGAAACCTCTTACAGTCCCTACAATCCTCCTTATCGCTGTAACCTCTGTAATCATGTACATAAGTAGTCGGATGGTTTAGGCGAGGAGTATGAAATCCATTGGGGCTTACCCACACAGGTTCGAATCCTGCGCAACAGGGCGGTGAGGTTGATTGGTGTAGGTGTCTGGAGATGTGTTCAGGGCGGGGAGGTGAAATATTTGAAAGGGACCTAAGGGGCAACTCTTTTCACAACAACGGTGCTGTGTGTACGGTATCAACTGCCAGGGGAATGGACGAGGCTAGTAAAATCACAGCATCTAAAAGGATGGGAATATGAATAGGAAGGGTTTAGTGGGATAAGTGCCGGTAAATGGAACTAGAATGGTTATGATATCTGGTTGGCGTGGACGTATTGGACCGAGTGGTCCGTTTCTCTGCTGTACATCTCTATCACTCTATGATTCCAATTGTTTTCCACTGTTCATTGACAGCCTGACATTTCAGTCTGTTTCCCCTGTTTATCTTGGTCAGCTCTCCTCTCAAACTCATGTAATTGGCTTTGTTTCTGATGCTCGAGTGTGCTTTATGGTCACTTGAAAACCTGACAATCTCTTTGAATTCCACTATGTTACAATCTCCTGGAGGATCTCTGTGTGACATCACACCTTCACTCAGCTTCATCATCAAATGATCTGAGATAGTGACATCCCGAGCCATTTGCACAATATGTTATTCAAAGAAACACTGAGAAAAGCATTCAAAGAGGAGCTCAGATAATATAACTCTTGCCAGAGTGACTGTCTGAGATCATGCAAAGATTGAAGTCTCCCAAAACTATCATAATGCCTTTGTACAAATTCCAATGAATTCCTGTTTAATATAGGGAGGATCAATGAAATGCTACGAGGCAGCCTATAAAAAAGTTCTTCTGCTTGTGTTTGTGACACATGGGACCCAGAATTTACATTCAGGCTGATTCAGCCACATCATCTGAGGCCAAATGCTTTCTCTGTAATGCTTTTGTTATTGATTACTGTCAGGGTTACCCATCCTGCACTCCTATTCTGCCTGAGTTCCCACAGGGTTGTCAGCCATTGAATATTTATGTTTCACCTTTTTTTCACCCTGTAACCACATCACTCTGCTGTCTAAATCCCATTTATCTCTGTGTCACAGAGATATTACCTTATTGCAGATTCTTTGGCAATTCCAAAAAAAATAATTTATTCTTTCCCACAATGCCCTGTCACAAATCGATTCACTGACATACAGTTTTAGTTAAACTCTGTCCCTTCCCTTTCCTTTCTGCTTGTCTTCAGTCACATCCCCATGCTGTTCCGACGTGTCACCCTTTCTCCATGGATTTGGAAAGCTCCTTTCATCTGAACCCTGTCACTGCATCCTCCATGTTAGCATAAAGCTCTGTCTATAAATCTACCGACAAGATTGGCCAGGACACTGCTCCCAGCAGTGTTGTTTTTAATTCACTTGTGGGATATTGATGTCTCTGGCTGGCCAGCAATTCATGCCCATCCCCGAGCTGCCCTTGAGCTTACTGCCTTGCTAGACTAATACAGAGGGCAGTTTAAAGTCAATTCCATCGCACTGGGTCTGGAGTCATGTGTAGGTCAGACCAGCTGCCTACCACTGATTTCTTTCCTGAACGGATATTGAGCATTCAGATGCTTTTCCTTGCCACCGGCATTAAATTCTGTATGAACAGGCTAGTGAGAGTAATGTTAGATCATTTCCAGACCCACTGATAGGTCCCTCATCCCTGAGCACTGATCTCATTGCACCATGAATCAAACCCCTTCTTCTAGAACGTGGTTTGATCCTGACGCCTACCAGCACTCTGGTGATATCACTCAATATCTCTCCATGTGGTATCTGTCACTGTGAGGGTCTAATTGCTGCCAGTGACTGCAGTTTCTGTAGTTACTCCAGATCTTGAGCCAACAGAATTCTGCACTCCAAGCAGACGAGGCAGCGCAGGCCAGGGATGGAGACTGGGATGTCCCAGGTTTCTGTGGGACTCAGTGCCATTCTCCATGTGTAACCCTCACTGTATCAGTCTAATTTCCCAAATAGTCTATTTCTCTGTCTCCTGCATGTATTCAGGACGTTCCTGACTCAATAAATTTCCCAACTGCTGGGTGCTTCATCCATCATCTCATTGGACGCAAATGGTCAGCCAGAGGGCAGGGAGATCTGGAGTCTTCAATAAATCCTGCAGCGAGGTAAGATCACTCACAGTGAACGGAGCAGAGCGAATTTAAGTAATTGAAGTTTGGTTTGGAAGACCTGACACAGATAAAGTGCTGAAGGGTGAACATAGAGTATGAAGGTCCCAGGCTCAATCTCCACTCTCTTGTTCACTTTCGTCACTGCAGTTCTGAGTCTTCCTAAGACAATTTAGGAAGTTTACAGTTATCAATCCAGGCCTGTGCTGTCTTAGTGAGCATCAGGACAACATAGATTAAAGGAGGCCTCCCTTCAGAAGGTGGTATTGCAACCTGGGATCTTTCTGTTCCCTATTCCCTCCTCAAACTCTCTCTTGTAATGTAATAGGGTCATACAGCAAGGAAATACATCTTTTGATCCATCTCATCTGCATCAGTGTCTTGAATGGTTGTAGTTGCCCGAAAAGTTCCTATTTATGTAACCTCCACCCCTGCAATTATCATGCTGTATATTTGAACCTACTCCAATGCTGACGACTCTCGTTATTTGTAAATTGTTCCAGTCTCGATAACATGCCCATCTCAATAATCCCATCCTGGACTTAGTACAATAATCTCTATTTCTGTAGTTTTCCACAATGAGTGCAATCCATCCTGTCTCTGTAAAATCCCCTAGCCCGGCCCAAAATACCCACCTATGTACCTTCGTCAAGCCCCAAGAGAACAAATATATCACTGTAACCTTCTGCAGGCCCGATCACATTCCTGCCTCCTGGTTTAAAGCATCACACGACCTCTGAAACCATCTTCCATGCCTACCGACCTTCTTATCCATGTAAAGACCTCCAGAACCTTTTCCTGCGGCGTCAACACTCTCCATCTCTGTGCGCCCCTCCCTGCACCTCAAACACCCTCTCTTTGTGTAGTCCTACAGTTTAGGATGGCATGGCGGTTCAGTTGGTGAGCACTGCTGCCTCACAGGTGCCAGAAAACCAAGTTCGATTCAGTCTTGGGAGACTATCTGCATGGAGTT